>NC_081543.1:6729216-6736072 GCF_901000735.1 Corylus avellana
AAACAAAGAGTCCATTAAAAAGGACAACCCAATATTTATATAGAAAGATTTTACCTATCTCATACACCAAATAATATGTTCAAATGTATAGCACAAGAAAATCCAAATAATATGTTCAAATGTAGACCACCCGATATTTATATAGAAAGATTTTACCTATCTCATATCCAATATTCAATAAAATCCAAAACCCAATATTCAAGAAATGCCAAAAGACAAAAATAACCTTATCTAATTTAATCACGATAAACAAAAAGTAAAGGCAAAATAATAAATTTAAACTATCAAAGAAAAATCACAGTTGAACCAGCCTTCCTACTTTTTATATATCTTTAGGTAAAGATAAAATTGATTTTTATTAATATTATATGTTTAATATTAATAAAAATAAGTTTTATAATTTTAATAAGTGTATTATTTATTAAGTAACAAATATACATACATATATATTATGGGTCACAATCAGGGAAATGGAATTTGGTGCTTCCAAGTGTTGCTGTCACATGGCAGTCGGCCATTGGCTGCCAGGTACAGTCCTTTTTCGGCCCAATTTTAACCCATTAACATATTTCAATTGATATGAAATTTTATGAGTAGGTAGTTAATTCTGAGACAAGCGTTTTTATAGCTCACTCGAAGTGTTTGGAGTTTGCTTGACCCTGGTTTCAGGTGTTCAAAGTTCCACATTATAAACTTACTATGATCGGTCTATTATTTTATGAGTAGGTAGATGACTCATAAATGAACATTTTTGCATCTTACTTGAAGTATTTGGAGTTTGTTTGCCAATTGTTTGATATGACAAATCATTCGGTTCACATATTCACTTTATCTTATAACTCCTAAACATAACCCTATTAATATCACATTTTTATAGCACATTGACGACACATTTAAAAATCTAATGATAATATATTTTTATCATTCAAGTGACGTTTGTCATTTATTATAAGAGATCAAATTTCTCGGGTGTTATAGTATGATCTATGTGTACCCTTAACCTTCTTACGATGAGGTTTGTAAGTCTCGTGGGACCTTTAGTACAATACTAGCGTCCTAGTGAAACAAGGTAGCAAGCCGCCACTAGTAGCTCGACCAAGTCCGAACTACTAGCAATTCTGTAAGGTGTGGCCACCATTTATATATGGCTGCGCCGGCCACTAACAACCTTTGGGTCCAAGAACAACAACAATAAAAGAAAAAATGGACAATAGGGTCAAGTCTTTATATGTGTCTAACCACCATCTGTAAATGGTGCAATACACAATATAGTTCGGTTGAGAGTATAATTTACTTTATAAATAATCAATATTTATTAGTGTCATCGTGTAATCATCATTTATAAATGTTAGGCTCACGACATAAGTTATAAAGGTCATGAGTATCAAATGCTCAGTTTATAGAAAAATAGTCATGTTAATTAACAAAATATTTTGGTGGTTCCATGAGCGCTTACTTATCGTGATCACTTGGATTTGACTTCGGACATCTCAAAAGATCAACTTCTTGTTTCTTAAGATGAGAGCTTTTCCAAGCTTTTAGGAGCAAAACCTCCAAGTGATCCCCTCTCTCTCTCTCTCCCCCATCTCTAGGGTAGGGTATTAGAAATGGGCAAAAATAGGTCCTAGGGTTTATCCTAAGCCCCTTAAATAAATCCTCACGTGCATGTATTGAAATATTATGCTTCAAAAGTATGCAGACGATCGTTTAGTGCACCAATTGATCGTTTTGTGCCATGTTGCACCATTCAATCGTTCAAAAGCAACGATCGATCATTTTGTGCGACATTGAATTGCTCGATTGTTGCACAAATTTTTTAATCATTTTTTGAAAAGGCCTAAAGAAAAATGTTTTTAAAACCCTAGATTATCGCGTTTTGAACGCAAACAATTCCACACCTTTAAGTCTCGTTTGGGTCGTTTAAAAAATATCAAGGTATGAATCCCTTTTGAGTTTTTTTTTTAATGATATTTATATAAAAAATATGTGGATATTTGCATTAACATATATATATATATATACTCGTGATTTAAACATTATTTTAATAGGTGATTCGTAAAGAATTTGCAACGTGTTTGTATTGGATGTTACATGCTCAGCACGCACCACCACTAGTCTACCGCCTTGCTTTTACTCATGCGACGGATCCTCGACTGTATTTCCATAGTTGGTGCCCTCTTTTTTCCTATGAAGAGCCCTAAATCTAGCTGTAGATCCAGATGTGGTGTTTACCAAGCCTATTTTTCTAGGTACCTCCCTCCTAGAGGCCACAATGGTGCTTATTTTTGGGACTTCAGTTCAGCTAACATTAGTTCTTGGTCACTGAGCCAAGAACTAACTGGACTGGACCAATCTCTTGGCCCATTTCCAATAATCATTTGGTTTTTTCGACATTGTATTGATTATTGTTGAGTAATGGATCAGCCACCAAATACTCAATGGGCTTCCAAGACTATTCTCATCATACAAGCCCACCAGTGAAAGACCCATGCCAACATTAAGCTAGCCCACTGAGTGTAAAACGGAAAAACAAGATTACAGCAAGAGAAGCCACGTTCACTAGAGAACGTGATCAAGCTTCCAGCGCTGAACCGAGCCACAAGTGAACCGAGCCACAAGTGGACATGCCCTAAAATAAATCGGGAGCCACATTCTGTACGAACGTGACCGAGCCATTAACCAACTCAACGATCCCATGATCAAGAGTTGGCCCACAATCCCATGAGCCATTTTTCCAGCATTGCGCACAGTAAATTCTTGGGAACGTGAGGTTGAGAATCGGGGGATACTAATTGTTGCTTGATGCTTATAAAAGGGAACCTATTTGGTGAATCATACTCAAGCATTCTTTTGCTCTCCAATATGACCAACTAACTTAGGCATCAGAGCTATTCTTGCCGGCACATCCCGACAAACTCTTATCCTACGTGTTCCATTTTGTAGATAACTCATCTCTCGGATTCCTGAGTCACTATCCTCGAAAAACTGTCATCAACAATTATCGTGGGTTTTTCTTGGAATGCCCACAAATATTTTGTGTTTTTTATTTGATGTATTTTTCCTATTAGAAAAAATAATATTTGGAAAATGGTTGTTAATGTTAATTTGAGCTGTAAGAAGGGCTCATGTAAATATACCTTTTATATATGTATATATATAAATTTTTATTTTTTTCTCGTTAATTGTCACCCAAACAAGTGACCTCGTTCTGTGAAGGTACCAAATGACAAACAAGCTCGGCTCCAGTCGCCATGAAGGTTCTAACCAGAAGCACGCTCCATCGCCTCACATCAACTTCCAAACAATCACCAATTATCCCAACGCACAAAACCCAATTCCTTTCCACTGCCTTCAATTCCTCAACCCCAATTCCTTCCAAGTTCTCCCAGCAATCCCATTACAGGAAACAGATTTCCCTCGCCAATCTCCTCCAGAGGTACGGCTTCCCTTCATCTCAACTCCACAATTTCCTCGCAAAAAACAAATTTTTGCTGAATTCCAATTCGTGGGAGATTGAAAAGTCTCTGGGTATTCTCTTAAAACTCAAAATTCCACAGAAATCTTTGGTTTCGTTGATATGTGACTGTCCTGGGGTCTTGGAATTTGAATTTCTAAGGAAATGGGAAATGGGATTCCTAGAATTGGAGTTCTTGAGTGGTTCCCCATTGATAATTAGGAATGTGCTCGAGCTTGCTAGGAGGTTTCAGTTAGACCCATATGGATTTTCTAGGAATGTTAACGTTTTGAGGGGTTTAGGGTTTAGTGATGGTACTGTTAGTAGGGTATTAGAGGGCTTTCCAAGGGTAATTATGATGAACAAGAAGGAAATTCATAGGAGAATTGTATTTTTTATGGACATTGGGATTGAAAGGAATGAAATTGATTGGATTTTTCGTTCGTTTCCTTGTGTTTTAGGATTTGGGGTTGAAGAGAGGTTAAAGCCATTGCTTTTTGAGTTTGGAGATTTGGGGTTTAGTGAGGATTTGGTTAGGAAAGAGATTGTTAGGGAACCGAGAATTCTCGGGATGGAATTGGGGGAACTTTCGCGGTGTTTGGAATTGCTGAGGACTTTGAAATGCCGGCAACCGATCAAGGAGAAGATTTTGATTGGAGGAGCATTTAGAGCTGGGTTTGAAGTGAAACTGAGAGTTGACTGCTTATGCAAACATGGGTTGATCCGTAGAGAAGCCTTTAAGGTGCTGTGGAAAGAGCCAAGGTTGATTGTGTATGAGATAGAGAACATTGAGAAGAAGATTGAGTTTTTGGTGCATAGGATGAAACTGAATGTTGGCAGTTTGGTTGATGTTCCTGAGTATTTGGGTGTAAACTTTGAAAAACAGATTGTTCCTCGGTACAATGTGATTGAGTATTTGAGAGCAAAAGGTGGGCTTGGTTTTGCGGTGGGGTTGAGGGATTTGATAAAGCCAAGTAGGCTTAGATTTTACAATCTTTATGTCAAGCCATATCCGGAGTGTGAAAGAATGTTTGGTAGATTTTCAGGCGATGTTGAAGTTAAAAGCCGGCATCCAATTGGTCTGTGGAAGCTCTTTAAACCACCAAGGCATTCAGAATCCAAAGAAGATGTGGAAAACATGAAATGCTTCGTGGAATTCCTAGCCTAAAGGAGGAGGAGGAAAGAGAGAGAGAGAGAGAGAGAGCTTGCTGATTATGAATCATTCCTTGTTATCTGAATTGAAGAGTTTACGAGTGGGTTGTTTTTGTTGCAATCTCAGTGATGAAACAATTGTTGATGGCATGATTATTGCTCTTCTGGTGGATGATAAAGAAAGCTAAATGAAGGGCTGCTGTTTCATTGTACTAATCATCAATCATGTGTGTTATACTTGATTTAATGCAAGTTTATACATAAGAAAAAGATGTAGTGTATCTTTATTAACTCTGGAGGTGGTGGAGGCAGAGGTGTCTACTTGTCTTTGTGAAATCCCCTGCAAAAATTTGCTTAAACTTGTAGTCTAAGCCAAGGCATTGGCATTGGCATGTCTCATTAAAAGCCCAAGGGCTCTTGCCATGGGCATGGGTCACTTGCATACACTCTTGTGCATGTGAAGAGCCCCGCACACACACACACAGTCGGCATGAGTGGATACTCATGTCTGGGAAATTTATGTTCTGATTCTCTCTTGTAATTTGAGTGATCTTACTTCAACTAAGGCAATGGAGCTTCAATGCTTATAGGAAGATTTATAGCTCCATTAATTATGATTGATTGGTTGAAACTCAGATGCAAAATGCACACTAAGCATATAATTTTGTACAGATGATTACATGTTTAACATACCAAGATCCTGAGAGATTTGCTAACAAAGTATTTGTGTGGGAGTGAAATAGATAAAATGATAAGCTTAGATCAGTTGGAATTCAACCACTTTGCATTGGCCTTCAACATGTAATCCCTCTGTACTTTAAAATAACTTCATAAGAAAATTAGAATATAAAAAGTTTTAAGTATTTGTTGTAAATGATAATAAAAGTTTTAATATGATGAACCAAGATCAACAAATCCTTACACCTTTAAAAAATGATTGTAAGCTAACTGTTATTCTAACCCATAACAGTTATATATACAAAGGGAAAGCACATGAGTAGGTAAAAGAAATGGAAGGGAATGAGAAAAAAGAGTATTACCTAAAAGCAATGCACACAGAGAACTGCTGCGAAAGAAGCAAGTAGGATCTTCTCAGTTTCATTTGAATGAAATAGAGAAGATTAAAATGAGGGGTAATATTATAAATTTTATCCTTCAATTTTAATATTAAGACAATATTACCCTTCATTTTACATTGAAAGGAACTGTCATGAGCAACCTATTACCAAGCAAAGCACATAAATTGGAAATTATCTAAAAGCAAGTGTCTTTTAACCACCCCTTTTTATTTTTATTTTATTTTATTTTATTTTTTTAAGATTTATTTTTCTATTTTTTATTTCTTTTGATTTAGGATTTTTTAACTCTAGGGTACTTAAGTAAATTTAGTTTCTAAACTAAGGGTCTTTTTTCATTTCAGTTTAGAAATGAGCATGTGCATGTCACATATACGTTTTTCTGGTCCTCAAGGGGTAGTTCAATTGGCTGGAGACCACGTCTTATGAAGCGGAGGTGATTAGTTCGAATCCCTCCTCCCCCCTCTTGTATGGATATGTCAAAAAAAAAAAAAAAAAAAATTCTGTCTTATTTAACATACTCGATTAACAAGAGTTTTATTTTGCTAACGATTAATAGTTAAAGGAGATTGAGTATGACAGTTAGTAGTTGGTGAGAGCAACGTATAAATGAAGTGGTAGTTACCGAGGGTTAAGTGTAGTTAAAATAAAAATAAAAAATAAAAAAGTTTTAGTATCCTATTGTGGTGTGACTGTTAATTTAGTTCATACTAATTTACATTAACAATTATTCTTCATATCCTTTGATTTTAAATGCTCAAAATCCAAATATGAAGTTACTGAAATCACACCAATCTCACCTTTGAGGCATATAAATATATTTCTCATTCTTCTAATGCATACCAAGTATTATTGTAATTCCTTTTTTTATCCAAAAAAATGCATTAAATAATAAATCTATTGTAATTATTTTATCTGAGCGTGGTCATTGTATTATTGTAATTTGAAGTTTATATAACAATTCTTTTTTTAAAAATGTAAGCATTAGATGATTATAATAATTCATAATTAATATATCTTATCAATTCAGTATTTGACGAGAATGAAATAAAGTTGATTTTCTAAAAAACGGGTGAAATCAATAGGGAATAAAACACTAAGAAAATAGAGCGCCGCGGCCTCCAGGGGAGGAGGGATGCCCATCCCTCCTCCCCTGACCTCTCCGCTCCGGGTA
>NC_081543.1:6736172-6767647 GCF_901000735.1 Corylus avellana
GTTTGTTTGTGTGTGCTACGGATCTCCTCTGCGCCCGCTTCGCTGCTCACTGCTTGCTGTCGGGTCTTTTCATGCGCCCCTCCCGCGCCAAGCTTTTTGTGCCACCTTTTGCGGCGGTTTCCGGCCAGCTTGCGATCGGCCTCCTCCGGCTGCCGTGACCCGCTTTGTGTATTTTTCGCATTTATTTCCCTGTATTTTTGTTTTTATGTAATTTATTTTCCTGCATTTGTTTTACTGTTCCATTTATTTCCCTGTATGGTTTTTTTTTTTTTTTGCTTGTAATAAGGCTCTCTCCTCCTGCTTCGTTGCGCTCGGTTGCTGCCCGTTATTACTGGTCCAAACCCTTGGGTTGTGGATGTAAACTTTATTCTGGCCTTCGGGTCGAGGAGGATGAGTATCAGTTTGAGGGTTTTGCTTTCAAGGTCGAGGAATAAGTGCTACCTATGCATTAGATGGTGTCTGTTTGATGCAGATCAGAATTTTTAAACCTGTTGATTAGTCATAGGTTAGCGGATGCTGTGTTATGGTTGATTTGGTCTGTTGTTGATGACTGTATCTTTAGCTTCGGCTATGACTTATTTTAGAGCTTTTTGCTCTGTTTGTAAGAGCTTTAGACTCACGACTTTTATCAATGAATGAGTATGATATGTTTTTTTTTTTTTTAAAAAAAAAAAAAATGAAATAAAGTTATTTAAAGATAGTAGTATTATCTTTGAAATTTCAACTTACAGGATTCAAAATTGGACGGTCAATTGTATATAGGTTTCTTAAATTTTTTTATTTTACACGGACCAGATGCCACCACGTGGCCAGAAAGCCAGCGCTGGCTTTCTGTGTATACAATTCACACTAGGCTTCGGTCCAGCGCTCATGTTCAGGCGTAGGTGCGCGCCCATGGGTCTCGCTTTGGGTCCACCTGCCCCGATTCTGTGGTGTGTTTTTCTTTATTTAAGGAGGTTTATGGTTGAATAATGAATTCACTATGAATAGAAATTTATAAGAATAAGAGATTCTTTTATTGATTATTTTTTTAATAAAAATATGACAAGTATTAAAACGGACTTGGAAGAGGTACTACCACTCTACTGTCTACCACTAAGTTAAAAGAACCATTTTTGGTAAGATATGTTAATTTTTTATACTTAATTCATTTTTTAATATAATATTATCTTTATGCATGGATGAGTCATGATTCCTTTACTTTTGTGAGTGGACCAATAGACTAATAGTACAAACAATAATGCTTAAATATTATATATAAACGAGATTTTTTTTATATATTAATATTATTGTAATTTTTTTTTAAAAAAATTATACAAAAATCATATTTTGTTGACTTCTAGAGAGATGTATATATAAAAAAACACAGAAAAAAAAAACTTTCATAAATTTCTGAGCAGATAATATTTTAGAAAATTGAAATAATTTATTGTCATTTTTATGCTAAATCTTGATTCTTGATTTCTTTCTCAATATAAACAATTAAATAATTTTCCAGAAAAATGCTTGTTTTATAGTAAGATTACATAAGAAGAGTCAATACAAAACTATTCAAAATCTATCAATGATAAATCTTTGGCTTTCTTATTTTTTAACTTGGATGGTGAGACACATCAGCTCTAAGTGAAATCTAAAATGAAACTTTTCATGTTTTATTAAATTTTGGGAGGAAACTTTTTAACATGATTACAATTATTATCCATGGTTAATGATATATATACATTCTCAAAATCCAAAGTTAAGCTAAGAATAAAAAGTACATTTAACTTAAAGATAATAATATGTTTTGAGTAATTTTATTTAGTGTACAGTTATACAACTATCATATAATTTGATAATGTAACTATAAAAATCAACGATTTGATGAACATTTGTAAATTAAAAAAAAAAAAAAATGTTAACTTTCACTGATATGTTATTCCAGTTTTATGACAATCATATAACAATATACTAAATAGCATTTGATATACATTTTATCCAAACTAATTTGGAGGAAATTTTCTCCAACTCACTCTAATAAATATCAAGTGTCATCTAACATATGAAAAACACATATTTTCTTTAACATTTTTAACAGTCATAAACTTATCTGGTATGATTGAATTCTTAATGAAAGTTTTGAGAAATAGATAATTAGTGAGATTTTTTGGGAAATAGGTAATTATCAATCTCTTAATGGCTGCTTGCAGTTTTCTGCTGCATCTCATCTCTCTAGTAGCCATTCATCCTCACTTCATGTTGCAAGTTTAGCTCCATAAGTCATGGCTGGTTTTCCTCTGGCCGTGCCATCAATTCAGCACACCCTTGAGTTCCTCAATTTCCTTTCTTTGTTATTTCTTGTATTTTTTATCTTGTAAAGTTATGTTTGCTCTTTCCATCTTGTAATCACCACACCTTGTAATCATATCCGAGCCTATTGACTATATATACCGAATACATTTGTTGATATTGGTTAAGTAACCAAAAACAGTTTCTCTCAAACTTTCATGGTATCAGGGCATTATGAGTCAACACTCACCAATGGCTGCCTCTAGCTCTTTCAACTCCTCCCTTTGTAATCCACCAACTAAAACCACCTCAGCCTTCTCACTCGCACCAAATTTCTCCCAACTCCTCAAATTGGAAGGCCCTAACTACCTAGCTTCAGTTGCTCAATTCCAGCCAATATTCAGGGCTAATGAACTCGAGGGAGTGCTTGATGGCACTGACATTTGCCATCCTTAGTTCATTCCCAATGATGAAGGCACTACACAAGTTCTTATATAACGCCTCCAAAACTGGCCTTGACCATTTTAGTAGGGTTATTGGCAGTCCCTTAAATTCAGTTAACTGGTAACTGTCTAAAGGTATCGCCCATCAAGTATACTTAGAGTAATTGTAATGGAAGGTGAAAATGACAGATCTGGGTTATCTAAAATAAGTCATCAAGCATGCATATACTATCATTGGTGGAACAATATAAAGCGGGACATTGCGAAGTTTGGGGAGCAATGTCCAACCTGCCAACAAGTGAATGCGGAGTATCAGAGACCGGCAGGAATGCTTAAGCTATTGCTTGTACCTAAGTGGAAGTGAGACGAGATCGCCATGGACTTAATTTTGGGGTTACCCAAAGCACCCACTGGAGATGATTCCATTTGAATAGTAGTCGATCGTCTCACGAAGAGTGCTCACTTCATTCCCATGAAGGCTAAGGACCCGATGGACAAGTTGGCCAGACTATATGTTCAGAATATAGTCCGATTACATGCATTATCGTTTCGGACAGAGATTCTCATTTTACTTCAAGGTTTTAGCAAAGCTTGTATAAGGAGATGGGGATGAAATTGAAGTTTAGTACCGCTTTTCACCTACAGACGTATAGTCAGTCGGAAAGGAATAACCAAATCCTGGAGGATATGTTACAGGCATGCGTGTTGGATTTCAAGGGTAGTTGGATTCAGTACCTACCTTTGATCGAGTTCGCCTACAACAACAGTTATCAGGCAACTATTGGGATGTCGTCGTATGAATATTGACGTAAGTGTCTGTCGTCCTTGTATTGGGACAACATTGGTGAGAGACAGACGTTGGGGCTGGAACTGATTCAAGATACTCGTGACAAAGTGCTTATCATTCGACAAAGGATGAGTGTCGCCCAGAGTCAGCAGAAGAGTTACATCGATAATTGGAGGCGACCGTTGGAGTTCAAGGTAGGGGATCGTGTGTTCCTCAAGCTATCACCCATGAGGGGAGTGATGCGCTTTGGCAAGAAAGGGAAGCTTAGCCCTCGATTTATTGGACCTTTCGAGATCACCCAGAGAGTAGGGAGGTTGGCATACAGAATTGCCTTACCCCCAAATTTGATGTTTCGATGTTGAGGAAGTACATCGCTAACCTTGACATAGTTGTGGAATACAAGTCGTTGGGAATTCAAGAAGGGTTGACGTACGTCGAGGAGCCGGTGAAGATCATGGACCGGAAAGAGCAAGTGCTACATACTAAGATGATTCATATCGTTAAGGTACTATGGCGTAATCATGGTGTCGAGGAAGCATCATAGGAGGCGGAGCAGGACATGCAGGATCGTTATCCGCATTTGTTTGAGACTTCATTTTGTATGACTCTTTTCTTAAAAGATTATACTTGGACAGTATACTTATTTCTGTTTTAGCGAATGGAATAGTCGACTAAGGAGTTTGTTTTCCTTTACAGGGTTATGGCACCAATACGCGTCGATCCAGATTGCATCTGGAACTACTCATTTTGTGAGTTGATTGTGTCAAGATTGACGATGACTAGTATAGTGTGGGCAACATTGAATATGAAGCTCTAAACGACTTACGAGGTGATTTTCCCCACCTATTTGAGGAAGAAGTAGTGCCAGTTAGCGAATGGGATGAGATAGCCTAAGAACCCACTAAGCACGAAGCTGATGACTATACGGACGAGAGGTAACATTCTAACCCTTTTTGATTGTTGTGCTTTTGGTATTTTGTCTTGAAATTTCGAGGACGAAATTTTTGTAAGGAGGGAATAATGTAGTGACCCAAATAATTAATTAGGCTTATGACAGCTTAATTAGGGGATTAATTGGACTTTGAGTCACTAAGAACATCTGTAAGGACATTTTGGGTATTTCAGAATCTCAGAGCTATAGTAGATGAACGCTCGTGTGGGGGACCACTCGGGCGCTCGCCTGGCAGCCGTACACAAGCGCTCGTGTAGGGACTAGGACGAGATCTCGTTGACCTTTTGTTGACCGTTGGTTTTTACTTGTGCGTGCCACCTGCATTTCTGACCCCTCTGAGCTACAGTACACGAGTGCTCGCACCTTTCTATAAATTTTCCATTTTGCCCTCAGCTTCTTTCCCCTATAAATGCCCCACTCCCCATTCGAGTTTTCTCACCTCTGAAGCTTGGAAAACTCTATTAGTTTGGTTTTATGAGCGTGGTGAGATTTTGTGTGCTTTTGGTGGAGAAGGAGGAGTCTTCTTGAAGGATTTGCTTGTTGAGTTAATCTCTGCCATTTTTCCTTAAGTTATTAGGTTGTTAGTTTGATTATTGTTGAGGCTTAATCTTGTCATTTGTAGATGTTGTTTTGCTTAGAATAGAGTTAGAAAACCTTTCCGTAGCATAAGAGATCGTTAGAAGGCTCAGTAGCATGTTGGACCAAATGATGTTCTACCTGAACCTCTCTGGCCGAGTGCTCGGCCCCACTCCCCCAGGGACGTTCCATAGAACGTCGTCTTGGCCCGACGTTCTACCATTCCTATTTTCATGTCTTAGGTTCGTCATAGTTAGACTTAGGACTAATAGAAGATTTTTTACAGATTTGGAGAGCCCGGAACTTTTGGAGGAATACTCGGAGAGCTTATACAACCCAGGTGAGTTTTAACTCACATAATGCTCGCCATTTATTTTTCCGCATTGCACGACTATTTTTGTGTACCAAAACATGCATATTTACAACTCTCACAGTATATTCCTTGCTGCACATGAACTCTATCTTTTTGTGAAAAATGTGTTACTTAACAAAGATAATGACATTGAGAGTTGTAAAAGCATACATGTAAAATACGAACAAGATTAATTGCATCGTATGCATGGTACACCGGTACGTGGGAGATAATGGCCATAAGCTTACTATACATGTTAACTTTATAGTCAAATGTGTGTGTGATATATGGGCATTGGATCCAATGGTTGTTTCGCGACCGGCGCATCCTTAACAGGCGGTCATTATAGGACGTACATCATTAGTAGAGTGGGCCACCCGAGGTTGGACTCGGTCAGGGTGCTAGTGTTATGGACGGTAGCGTACAATATTCGAGACACCGGTATTGTATTGTAGGTTCCTTGGGACAGCGCCAACCCTGCTGAAAATGGGTAATATCTCAGGTAGACCATATTGTTGAACTATCACTGTTACTTATGATTATAAGCATGTATTATATCTATATCGCATCATTGGATAACTGTCATAACTAAAATGTTGCATTCTTTACCAAATGGAGTTCATCACTAAAATGGCATGGGTATTATGTGCATTAACTTTCACTAAGTTCTTCGACTTACCCCTTTATATTTATGTCTTCCCCCCATTATATACAACGCCCGCGGTCTAGCTAGTCTATAGGAGGATGTCTACGGACCAGACCTAGGTGGTGACCCAGGATTTGATTAGGGTTGTGTTTGAAGACCTGGACTCGGTGTGCCTGAAACCGTTGTGAGATGATGAAGGAACCACACGAGTAGACATGATAGAGATTGTCATCTCGCTGGCTATACTCAAAGTTAGGATTTGATATTTCATCTTATTACAAGACAATTATAGTATGGTTCTGTAATATGTTTATCCTGATGATATTCTGTTGACCGATACATTTGGTGACTTATTCATATTATGAGGTGTTATGATTATTCTGGTGTATGAATTTGTATTTGTTTTAGTTACTGATTTCCTTTACCCTAGAGTAATAAAATCTTTCGCTGAATTCTCTCATATAGGAAAGGTTAAGATTCTTGAGTTCTGTACCGCGAGTGATCGGACTGGGAAACGAACCATGGAATCAATTACCAGTTACTTGATTTTCCTATCGAGGTCGTTAAAAAAAAAAAACCTAAAAAAGATGAGGTGACACCAATCGGTAAGGGAGAGACCTCCCATCACAAAGGGGTTCCTCTTTTTCTTGTTTTTTATTTTTATTTTTATTTGTATTTTTGTTTTTATTTTTTAGTTTGAAATTTATCAAAATTTCATTAAAAAAAAATGAAAAAAAGTACTACATGCATTTCCAAGTACATACTTCTTTCTCAAACAATGAAAATTATCATATGAATTTAAAATTTAATAATGTATTAAATTTTAAATTCCTCATCAGGCAGTCCAACAATTTAGCACAAATATCGGGAAGTTCAAGGTTAATAGATTCCTCAATGAATTCATGATGATGACCCTTTCCGTGTCAGTAATTACCAAATAAAAGCTGCATTATTATATTATATGAAATTAAATTATTTAATTAAAAGAATAAAAAAAATTACCTGATTGCTATCCTTGAAGTGCATGAGCGTGTTTCGAATAAGTGGTGGAATATCGTTGATATACTGATGTGATTTGAAAAGGGCACTACACATCAAATCGGACTTTGCTTATTAAGCTTCTATGTCCAATGAAGTAGCCCATAAATGTCATCACATAGATTTAAGCATTTATTAAACGCACAGCAACTTATCTCACGATATTAAGCTATCAAGTGCATAAAATTAGTGCGGTCATTGGAATTGAAGAAGTCTAGATGAAACATTTGCAAAAAAACTATAGTCTTTCACCTCTTGTAATTCCTTCGATTGAACTCTATCGGTAAAAATTTTCGAGAAAAATAGCGATATATTAATAGTGGCAACAAAGTGCAGATACTTGTAGTGATAATAATGCACCCAAAATTCAATAATAATTTTCACCATAATAATATAGTTCATTCTTCATTAGTCGACAGATTTGGAATTTTCAGAATTCCTGCAGCAACTATTTTATAGTACATATGGATTCGTCGAAACATTACTTATTCACCCGTTCTCAATACACTTCACATTAACATTACAATCCATCTATCAATACACTTCTATTATAGTTCATAAACAAAAAGATAAGAAAAGTATTTACAGTTTACTCCAATAAAAACAAAGAAATTCAAGTTTTAAAGTAAAGAAAAGTAAAGTAAATTAAAATAAAGTAAAGTAAAGCATTTCATAGGAAATGAACAAGGTAAGACAACGCTTAATCATTAAAAAAATAATTGATATTAGTCATCAGTAACAACTTACTACCACTGAAATCTCAATAAGAGCTCATGACCAACGAGATCTCAGGAAAAGCATTACATTAAGATGTTAGAGAGAATAAAAGATCCAAATAGTTATCAAATATGGTGCTTAGTTTGAAGCTAATCTAGGCGAGATAAAGAGTTTTAAGGCTATAGAACTCTACGTAGATTAAGGTTTATGGTTTTCAGGGACATTTCTCTCATCTTTGTGGCTAATTCAATCTATTATACTAATTTTAAGTTTGTAAAACAAAGATCTCACAGCAACTGTTGTTTATTATCCAATTTCAGAGACATTTCTTCATAAAGGGGTTGCCCACCCCTCATGTGAGGGGTGGCCGCTCTTTTTCTTATTTTTTATTTTTATTTTTACTTTTTTTATATTTTTTAATTTGAAATTTATCAGAATTTTATTTAAAAAAAAAAAACACACAAGGGAAAAAAGTATTATATGCATTTCCAAGTACATACTTCTTTCTCAAACAATGATTATGAATTTAAAATTTAATATATTAAATTTTAAATTTCTCATCAGGCAGTCCAACAATTTAGCACAAATATCGGGAAGTTCAAGGTTAATAGATTCCTCAATGAATTCATGATGATGACCCTTTCCGTGTCAGTAATTACCAAATAAAAGCTGCATTATTATATTATATGAAATTAAATTATTTAATTAAAAGAATAAAAAAAATTACCTGATTGCTATCCTTGAAGTGCATGAGCGTGTTTCGAATAAGTGGTGGAATATCGTTGATATACTGATGTGATTCGAAAAGGGCACTGCACATCAAATCGGACTTTGCTTATTAAGCTTCTATGTCCAATGAAGTAGCCCATAAATGTCATCACATAGATTTAAGCATTTATTAAACGCACAGCAACTTATCTCACGATATTAAGCTATCAAGTGCATAAAATTAGTGCGGTCATTGGAATTGAAGAATTCTAGATGAAACATTTGCAAAAAAACTATAGTCTTTCACCTCTTGTAATTCCTTCGATTGAACTCTATCGGTAAAAATTTTCGAGAAAAATAGCGATATATTAATAGTGGCAACAAAGTGCAGATACTTGTAGTGATAATAATGCATCCAAAATTCAATAATAATTTTCACCATAATAATATAGTTCATTCTTCATTAGTCGACAGATTTGGAATTTTCAGAATTCCTGCAGCAACTGTTTTATAGTACATATGGATTCGTCGAAACATTACTTATTCACCCGTTCTCAATACACTTCACATTAACATTACAATCCATCTATCAATACACTTTTATTATAGTTCATAAACAAAAAGATAAGAAAAGTATTTACAGTTTACTCCAATAAAAACAAAGAAATTCAAGTTTTAAAGTAAATTAAAATAAAGTAAAGTAAAGCATTTCATAGGAAATGAACAAGGTAAGACAACGCTTAATCATTAAAAAAATAATTGATATTAGTCATCAGTAACAACTTACTACCGCTGAAATCTCAATAAGAGCTCATGACCAACGAGATCTCAGGAAAAGCATTACATTAAGATGTTAGAGAAAATAAAAGATCCAAATAGTTATCAAATATGGTGCTTAGTTTGAAGCTAATCTAGGCGAGATAGAGAGTTTTAAGGCTATAGAACTCTACGTAGATTAAGGTTTATGGTTTTCAGGGACATTTCTCTCATCTTTGTGGCTAATTCAATCTATTATACTAATTTTAAGTTTGTAAAACAAAGATCTCACAGCAACTGTTGTTTATTATCCTAATTTCAGAGACATTTCTTCATAAAGGGGTTGCCCACCCCTCATGTGAGGGGTGACCGCTCTTTTTCTTATTTTTTATTTTTATTTTTACTTTTTTTATATTTTTTAATTTGAAATTTATCAGAATTTTATTAAAAAAAAAAAAAAACACAAGGGAAAAAAGTATTATATGCATTTCCAAGTACATACTTCTTTCTCAAACAATGATTATGAATTTAAAATTTAATATATTAAATTTTAAATTTCTCATCAGGCAGTCCAACAATTTAGCACAAATATCGGGAAGTTCAAGGTTAATAGATTCCTCAATGAATTCATGATGATGACCCCTTCCGTGTCAGTAAATAACAAATAAAAGCTGCATTATTATATTATATGAAATTAAATTATTTAATTAAAAAAATTAAAAACAAATTACGTAATTGCTATCCTTAAGTGCACAAGCGTGTTTCGAGTAAGTGTTAGAATATCGTTGATATACTGATATGATTTAAAATGGGCATTTCACATAAAAAATGTATAAACTGGACTTTGCTTATTAAGCATGTAAGTCCAATGAAATAGCCCATAAATATCATCGCACAGATTTAAGTATTTATGAAACGCACGGTAACTTATCTCACGGCATTGAGCTATCAAGTACATAAAATTAGTGCGGTTACTGGAATCGAATAAGACTAGATGAAACATTTTCAAAAAACTATAGTCTATCACCTCTTGTAATTCATTCAATTGAACCCTATCGGTAAAAATTTCCGTGAAAAATAGCAATATATCAATAGTAGCAACAAAGTGTAAATGCTTGTAGTGATAATAATGCATCCAAAATTCAATAATAATCTTCACCAGAATAATATGTTTCATTCTTCATTTGTCGACAGATATGAAATTTTTAAAATTCCTGCAACAACTGTTTTACAATACCTATGAATTTGTCGAAACACTACTTATTCACCTGTTCTCAATGCACTTCTCATTAACATTACAATCCATCTATCAATAAACTTTTATTATAGTTATAAACAAAAACATAAGAAAAGTGTTTACAGTTTACTCCTATAAGAATATAGAAATTCAAGTTTTAAAGTAAAGAAAAGTAAAGTAAATTAAAATAAAATAAAATAAAGCATTTCATAGGAGATGAACAAGGTAAGACAACGCTTAATCATTAAAAAAATTGATATTAGTCATCAGTAAGAACTTACTACCGAAATCTCAATAAGAGCTCATGACCAACGAGATCTCAGGAAAAGCATTGCATTAAGATGTTAGAGAGAATAAAAGATCCAAATGGTTATCAGTGATTAGTTTGAAGCTAATCTAGGCGAGATAGAGAGTTTTAAGGCTATAGAACTCTATGTAGATTAAGGTTTATGGTTTTCAGGGACATTTCTCTCATCCTTTCTGGCTAATCCAATCTATTATACTAATTTTAAGTTTGTAAAACAAAGATCTCACAGCAACTGTTTTATATTATCTTAATTTTAGAGACATCCCTTCATAAAGGGGTTGCCCACCCCTCAAGCCCCTCTTTTTCTTGTTTTTTATTTTTATTTTTATTATTTTTATTTTTATTTTTACTTTGAAATTTATCAGAATTTTATTAAAAAAAAAAAAACAACCAAAAAAAGTATTATATGCATTTCCAAGTACATACTTCTTTCTCAAACAATGATTATGAATTTAAAATTTAATATATTAAATTTTAAATTCCTCATCAGGCAGTCCAACAATTTAGCACAAATATCGGGAAGTTCAAGGTTAATAAATTCCTCAATGAATTCATGATGATGACCCCTTCCGTGTCAGTAAATAACAAATAAAAACTGCATTATTATATTATATGAAATTAAATTATTTAATTAAAAAAATTCAAAACAAATTACTTAATTGCTATCCTTAAGTGCACAAGCGTGTTCCGAATAAGTGTTGGAATATCGTTGATATACTGATATGATTTAAAATGGGCATTTCACATAAAAAATGTATAAACTGGACTTCGCTTATTAAGCGTGTAAGTACAATGAAATAGCCCATAAATATCATCACACAGATTTAAGTATTTATCAAACGCACGGTAACTTATCTCACGGTATTGAGCTATCAAGTACATAAAATTAGTGCAATTACTAGAATCGAAGAAGACTAGAGAAAACATTTGCAAAAAACTATAGTCTTTCACCTCTTGTAATTCCTTCAATTGAACCCTATCGGTAAAAATTTCCGTGAAAAATAGCAGTATATCAATAGCAGCAACAAAGTACAGATGCTTGTTGTGATAATAATGCATCCAAAATTCAATAATAATCTTCACCATTATAATATGGTTCATTCTTCATTAGTTGACAGATTTGAAATTTTTAGAATTCCTGCAACAACTGTTTTACAATACCTATGAATTCGTCGAAACACTACTTATTCACCCATTCTGAATGCACTTCTCATTAACATTACAACCCATCTATCAATAAATTTTTATTATAGTTCATAAACAAAAACATAAGAAAAGTGTTTACAATTTACTCCTATAAGAATATAGAAATTCAAGTTTTAAAGTAAAGAAAAGTAAAGTAAATTAAAATGAAATAAAGTAAAGTAAAGCATTTCATATGAGATGAACAAGGTAAGACAACGCTTAATCACTAAAATAATTGATATTAGTCATTAGTTATACGTAACAACTTTCTACCACCAAGATCTCAATAAGAGCTCATCACCAACGAGATCTCAGGAAAAGCATCTCATTAAGATGTTAATAACAATAAAAGATCCAAATGGTTATTAAATATGGTGATTAGTTAGTTTGAAGCTAGTTTAGGGGAGAGAGAGTTTTAAGGCAATAGAACTCTATGAGGTCTTAAGTTTAAGGTTTTGAAGTAGAGGTGTCAATACGGTTACGGTTAGCGGTTAATAGATTTCACTAACCGTAACCGCTAATCGCCTTGCAGTTAGCGGTTAGTTACTAACCGCCAGTTAGCGATTAGTAAAATAGGTAACCTCCCGCTAACCGCTTTTTCAAAATTGGGATTTTTTTTTTGCTTTTTGGGATTTTTTTACTACTGTAGCATTTTTTACCCTCATTTGTTTTTTGTATTTTTAGTGTATTCTTAGGCCCAATTACTATAAAAATAGCCCATATTGAAAAATCAAAAATATTTTACCCCAAATTTACATTTACTTGTACTTAATCATAACTGGTTAACTTTTTTTTAAAAAAAAAAACACACACACACAACATATAAAGAAAAAAAAAAAAAAAATTCAACACAACATATAAAAAAAGTTCAACACAACTGTCACAACATATAAAAAAAATATAAAAAAAAGTTCAACACAATTGTCACAACATATAAAAAAATATAAAAAAAGTTCAATACAATATATAAAAGAAGTTCAAATAAAACATATGATATATATGATTATATGTATTATTTGTTATTATATAGTCATATGATTTAATGATCAATTCACCATGTGATATAATCATATCAATTATAGTAATAATATTACTAAAATTAGAATGATAATACATTAATACTTCAATTGTGTTTATAAGTAACACATTGTTTAATCAAATGTCAATTACTTAATTTGATATTATACAAATCACATTATCATTGTACATTAATAATATGATTTACTTAAATAAAGTATTTGAATTGTCATTGAATCATATGATTAAGTATTGATATTATACATTTATATTATTCATATGCATATATGTATAATTATAATTTATAACATATATAGACTTATAAGTTTATAACATACATTGGAACTAAGTCTTTAGGTATTTAAGTGTTGTATTAGTATGAATTTGTATACTTATGACTTATGTCATATTATATATGTATAATTTGTTATTATATAATCATATAAATTAGAATGATAATACATTAATACTTCAATTGTGGTTATAAGTAATACATTATTGAATATAATGTCAATTACTTAATTTGATATTATACGAATCACATTATCATTGTATATTAATATATGATTAACTTGAATAAAGTATTGTCATTGAATCATATGATTAAGTATTGATTTTATACATTTATATTATTCATATGCATATATGTATAATTATAATTTATAACATATATAGACTTATAAGTTTATAACATACATTAAAACTAAGTCTCTAGATACTTAATTGTTGTATTAGTATGAATTGGTATACTTATGTGTTATGTCATATTATATATGTATAATTTGTTATTATGTAATCAAATGATTTAATGATCAATTGATCATGTGATATAATCATATAAACTATAGTGATAATATATTAATACTCAAATTGTGATTTAACTATCTAAAAAAAAAATTATGATTTAATGATTAAGTGATTATGTTATATGTACAAATATTATTATAATTATAATTATAAAAATATATTATATAAAAAGGCAGTTAGCGGTTACGGTTAGTAAACCCAATAACCTCTAACCGTTAACCGCTAGGTGGTTATAGCGGTTAGACGGTTAGCGGTTAATGCAGTTAAGTGGTTAGAAACCGCCCGCATTCACACCAAAACCGTCCGCATTGACACCCCTATTTTGAAGGGATATCTCTCACATCCCATGTGGCTAATCCAATCTATAATCCTAATTTTAAGTTTGTAAATCTCGTCAAAGTCAAATATGTTGACAATTTAACAATTTCACCTCTTCACTCATGATTTGGTCTGTTCTCTCTCTTCCTCGTTCTCTCTCATGAAAAAGTGGTTTAGAAAATTGTTTCCTTTTTTTTTTTTTTTGTCTTTTCTTTTCTTTTCTTTTGGTATTAATCCAAATAGAGTTGCATAGCTGGAGATGATTATACTATTTTTGTAATTTAGATTTATATCAAATCAATTCTTAAATATAAAAATTATCTTAAAATGAAAACAAACACGTACAACAAAATAAAATAAAAAATTTTAATTAAAAAAAAAAAACATAAAAAGAGGAGGTGACCCCAATCGGCAAGGGAGAGACCTCCCTTCACAAAGGGGCTGCCCCGCTCATGTGAGGGGTGGCCCCTCTTTTTCTCGTTTTTTATTTTTATTTTTTAGTTTGAAATTTATTAAGAATTTCATTAAAAAAAAAAAGAAAAGGGAAAATGTACTATATGCGTCTTCAAGTACATACTTATTTCTCAAACAATGAAAACTACAATATGAATCTAAAATTTAATATACTAAATTTTAAATTCCTCATCTGCTAGTCCAACAATTTAGCACAAATAACGGAAGTTCTAGGTTAATAGATTCTTCCTCAATGAATTCATGATGATGACCTCAAATATATATATATATATCAATGGTCAAACATCTAATAATGTAATTTTGAACTTTTGAGAGAATTATTTAATTGCCTCCAAAAGAGAAAAGAATTTTATTACTTTCCTCCAAGTGGGCTTTCTTTGTTTATAAATTCAAAGCTGAATAATTGAATGCAAAACACAAGAATGTATAATATTCAATTCCTATGTTGGACAATAGTTTTGGGCCAGACAAATTAATTTCTCATCAACCAGGTAAAACCATACATAGTTACTTGTCTCCATACTTGCAGCAAAGAATCTCTCTCTCTCTCCCAAGAGTATAATATTGAAATAATATTAGAACCCACAACTATATATATATTCTCTCCAAATAAATATATTTATCGTTGTTGGAAAAACCACTCTGGAAACACCCAGATGTTCAAGACAAGAGACAAGAAAGTAATTAAGTGCGCTAGTCTTTGGTCAGACAAATCGATCTTTCACCAGCTCAAATTGGTGGAATCAGGGAGACATTTACGTGCATCTCAAGTATAAATCACCTCAACACAAGGCAAAACTAATTATATGTTATATTATGTGTAGACCAAAAGTAGTATATGGAATATAGTGGCACATCACGAGCTTCACGTACACTAGGGTTTTCATCTGCCTAGTATTCTATGAAGATGAGAGAGAGAGAGAAATTTCTCTCAATGCCTAAATGCATGGCGCAATCAATGGACAAGTATTAATTTTATGACCAAGATTTAAAGTAGATGCATCTAATATTTAAAATTTTTAAAATATATACTAACATTGATCGATCACTTCACATAAGTACACTATTAAATACACTAATTTTAAATGCTTACCATATATATAAAGAGATTTGAAATAAAGCGATTCCTAAAGTCTAATCAATTAATGCATAATTAAGCATCAATACTTGTCTTAATAGAAAATAAACAAACTTCACCAGATAATTTTAGGATATATACTTGGCTTCAGAGTGGGGACTGCGCGCCCACAAACCCAATAATGCAGCACGTAAAATGCTTGCGATTTGTGTAAATAAATAAAGCATGCCGGCGATAATGTGATCCATAAGCACGCACATGAAGGTGGTGTCTAACTCAAAGCATATATAATCTGAAGTAGATGAAGAAGATTGGAATAATTATAACAATATATTCTGTTAATATATATTGTTCTCTTTTTTATTTTGATTTTATCCAACTTTTTCTTTCCTTACAGTTGTTAACATATCTTTTGAGATCCTGATGATAAAACCCATCCAACCTGTAAAATTTTGAAATGGTTTTTTGGGGATACTTTCTTGTCTACTAATGGTACTAAAGCTCAAGACTGATTTTAGGCATGTATCAGATACTTTGTGTGTGTGTGTGTTTTTTTTGTCGGATAGCTGGGGATTACACTTGATCCCTCCAATACTACTTTTGCAAATATACTTCTAAATTTTTAAAAGTGACACTTAGTTCTCAAATTATTAGTTTCTTGCAAGTTACACCTTTTATATATTAGCTTCCAACATTAAAATGAATGAAAAATGCCAATGTGATGCACGTACGTACACATGATAATTTTTAGCTTGAATTGCCCTAATTACTCTTATAAATTTACAAAAACTAAATTTATTGTTTTTTTATTTTTGTTTTTGTTTTTTTGTTTTTGTTTTTTTAAAAAAAAAAAAGAAAAAAGAATCGAAATCGTTGAGGGAGTGGTCGAACCACGTTGATAGTGGTTTGGTTATCCCCAATACCGGCTGATAAGGGGGTGGCTCAATCAATCTTCCTCTTTATATATATATATATATATTAGGGATAATTTGGTTAAAATATCACCTATACCACTTTTCATCAATTTTCAACTTCATAAGTATTAAAGTATTGATTAAATGATTAAATTGATCTCTTCTTATCAGCTTAAAATTTTAGAAATAAGTGATGATTTAATAAGAAGCCAATGGAGGGTATAACTTGTAACAAAGTTGTAATTTTTTTTTTTAAAAAAAGCTAAGTATCACTTTTTGATGTTTTGAGGCCATTTTGCAAAACTGATGTAATTATGGGGGGTTAAGTATAGTTTTCCTTTTTTACTTTTATTTTTTTGAATATTTTGACGATATAGGAGAAAATAAATCAAAATTTCAATTCCAGGTTTGCAGAAAACTAGGGAAAACTAGGGTAATTTTGACTTTAAGAATTGGATTTTTAATTTGATAGATTTAAGACCGAAGATTGGCCCAATAGATCACATAAATGATTGTCAAAGTGCTGTTAAGCCCTCATATTAAAACTTTTTTTTAATAAAAAAGCCAAATTTATATATATATATATATATATATATATATATATATATATAATGGTTAGGCTGGGTAACCAAGACATGGTCGTGGGACATGGCATAACCTAGACATGGTCGGGTTGTCTCCCGAAAATCCAAGGCTTAGGAGGTGGCTACGAGCGACCTTTGGCTCGCATCCCTCCTCTGATGAAGGATAGCACATGATCATCCCTTCAAGACTTGCGAGTCACCCTCTAAGCCGTGGGTGGCTAGGCCGTAATATTTGATCAAATTGTTTCCTAAGGATTAAAATTGATCAATCACTCCATAAGTTGTTTTTGTTATCAAAACGCTCATTCCCTTAAAAGTTTTAAACGAAAATTGTGAAACATAGGCATAAGGCCACGTCAGACCAAATAAAAAAGCTCCATATATGTTAATATGCAACCTCAACTTCTCATCTACCAAAAAAAAAAATTATTGTTATGCAAAAACACACGATCACAATTACGGCTAAATAAAGTGAGAACAATCCTACACAAGATAACACCAAGATTTAAGTGGTTCCCTCAATGTGAGGTACGTCCACTGGTAGAGGCGATCACGAAGAAATTCACTATGAAAGATGGAGTACAAAAATATAGTAGAGAAAAAAAAATCACTCAGACCCAAAACCCCAATACACCCAAATCTCACTATCACACAATAGAGATTATTCTCAAAAGGAGAAAACAAAATACAGGAATACTAACTCTTCTTCTTTTGCTGGGATATGATGGCGATTGGTCTCTATTTCTTTTTCTCTCCCGCAGTAGCACCCTTTCTTTTTCTCTCTTATTTTGGCTCCTCCAAAATCAAGAAGAAAACAAGTTTGGTGCTCACTATCTTCGCACTGCAGCCCTCTTGTTTTTCTCTCTTGTCTATCTCTCAAAACCAAGAAGAAAACACATTACCCACACTACTATTTCTCTTGTGCGGCGTTTGCTGCAATGTCACAATAAAAGACTGAAGCTAGCCTTTTATAAGGTGCTAAGGTCGGTCAACTTCTCCTTACCAAAGAAGTACTACAAGTCCAAACCCTTCTAGGAGAAGTAAACCAAATCCATCACGTGATAGTAAAACCAATAGAAGGAGGAAAAAAGGAAAAAACACCAAAACTTGGGGCCCACGGTATTTGATGGGTTGCAAAAGTCACATATGCCAACAATCTCAACATTGACTTGAAACCCATCAAATCGCAATAATACGAATTTTCTTCTGATGCCTCCGCCCAAGCCCCTAAGGGCTATCATAATCCACAAGTGACACTCAAGTCCAAGCACCTCTTGAACTTGAGTATAGGACCTGGTTTAGACAGATTACTATACTTCTCTGCCAGTCTTCTTGGCCACACAACTTTCTCTGTTGACCCTTTCTTTCTGTAGACCAATCTCCACCCAAATCATATGTAGCTCTTATTCCTCATCTCTTATTCCTTGGCATTGAGGGAAAAGAACCCCAAACCACAACTCATCCTCCTCGACCCAAAAGCCAGGATAATATTTATATCCACAACCCAAAATTCTGGACCAAATCAACTACCCCGAAGGGCATCAGGTGGGCAAATCAAGAGAGAGGACCGAACATGATTACAAGCAAAAAAAACCGATACAAGGAAACAAAGCAAGACAAAAGGAACAAAAAAAGGAAAGCCAGATAAAATTACAGGGAAATAACCAACAAAAAAAAGCACTCTAAGAGGATGACAGCAGCCAGAAAGAAGAACCGATCGTGCGCTCGCCGGAAACTGAAATTGGAGGGGGCGTGGGAAGCTCATCAATGTGGGGGCACGAGAGAAAGGTCTAGCAGAGGATGGTGGGCGGCGTAGAGGAGATCGGCGGCGCACTCAAATGGAGGGGAAAGTTTGAGTGAAACCCATGAGCATCACCCACAAAGAGTATCTAAACAAGCAGAAACAACAAAAGCAAAAACAGAAAGAAACAAACACAAACTCTAGCAAAAAACAAGAAAATGAGAGAATACAAGAAAATAAAACAAAGAAACAAGAAACCCAAAACAGACACCACGTTAGGGAGGAAGGTTGCCGGGGGAAAATGGCTGGATCATGAAGAACTCAGACGGAGCCGAAGAGGACAAGCGGAGGGACGAGCGACGACGTGGGTTTGGTAAGGACAATAGATCGGGCAAAGAACGGCCGATCCAAAAGCCTAGAGCAAAAAAAGGGACCAAAGGAGGGGGAAGAGGCAGAGAAGAATATCGCCCAAAGAGCTAGGGGCATCAGGTAAATAGGCTAGCTCGCTAAGATAAAGAATGTGATGGGATGGGAAGGGATGGGGGAGGCAGAAGAAGGAGAGGGGAGGAGGGCCGGAGGGGGAGAACAAAAGTTCCCCTTCAACGGCACTCTTTACTAGAGATGAAACCCTCAATACCAACGTAAATATTTTTCAAAAAAAAAAAAGATCTCAAACCTATCAAATTGAAAGCCAAGATCTTAAAGTCAAAATGATAAAGTACATAGTGTTAGGGATTGGGCCAATAGCAAAGGCCCAATCCGATCACTATATTGAGAAAATGCTCCCTTATGAAAGTCCATCCACAATTGGAGAAATCATTCTCTAACGACATTCAAATAAGTTCCGAAGGATCGGCACCCAACCTAGCCAATAAGAGGTAAGGGTGATCCTACGAAGCTCTCCCACACATTTCCTCATGTCTGACGCCTGATGGACCAATGGCAGATGCTTATCTTTGAACTATCATCAACAGAAAGATGGAATTAAGACACTGCCATATCGCATATGTTATGTGAGTTGGGACAAGGGTCTTATCGCATTAAAAAGTGATATATGTGCACCATGGGATATGATCGGAATCATGTAGCGATTGGCATAGTTGGTCTCACGGGCCATCTAGTTTTTGAGAAGATGACACTTGGCGGGTCTCCAAGTGGTAGCTTCCTCGATTTGTTTACAATTAACTCGGCATACGTATTTCACACTTTTCAATGCCGTCCTGTATATGGAAAGCAAATGTCACGTCAATTATGCGCTCCCCAAGCTCAACTCTAACTACGTACGTAAGTCAGGTACTGTAGCACCTCAGATTTTGAAAGTCTTATTTTAAAGATATTAATTTGATGCTATGATTATATTAATATTCATATTAGGCAATGATGTTAATTCTTGAGGAATTTATGATATTGTATGAATGCTAATTGGAGATTGGTAGGTAGAATAGTATAGGGTAGGTAGAATAGTAAATGGTAGGTAAAATAGTAAATGGTAGGTATAATAGTATTTGGTAGGTGAAATAGTAAATGAAGGGTAGAATTGTAAATGAAAGGCGGAATAGTATTTGGTTTTTTTCCTATAAATAGAGCTCTTCCCCTTCACAATTTTCACCACTCATATCCTCTCTTCCACATATTCTTCCTTCTTCCGTTTTCTACTCGGTCTTTCTTCTTTCTGAAAGTGTTTACACGAAACAGAGAGAGAAAGGGCGAGACAAAGCGTTGCAAGAAAGAAAGAACACGAGAGAGAACGGACTTGAGAAATTAGTTTGAAAGATATACTAGTAGTGTTAGTCAGATTGGAGCAACTAGATCATTCAGACCACTTTTTAGCTTCAGTCTAGAAGTAAGTAAATTCACTACCCCTTCTAAAATTACTTCATGTCATGCTATTTATTTATTCTTGTATCAAACTGTAAATGATTATTTTATTTACCTGTCATGGATATATGTTGCATGCATGAAGCATTTCTAAAAGAATTATCTAGAAAGTTTCTATTTCTTTAAACGCTTTCTAAGTACAACAAGTTTATATTTGAAAAGGTTTCCATTTTGAGAAAAGAAAGTTGAGAAATGATGATGATTATAAGAAAGAAAAATGATGATAAACCCTCCTACATGTTGCCCTAAGATGCATCAAAAGAAGTACAAAGAAAAGTACAAAAGATGAGATAAATGTTTATGAAATGAGGGCACATGTATGAAGGAGAGTATTTTTGGCCACAAGATAAGTAAAGATGAGAGGAGTTTGGTACCGATACTCGGATGGAGGCGAAACCACTGAAGGAGGCTATGCCAGAAGGTGGTATTCCATCAACATGACCGTTGAGTGCACCAAGAAAAGAGTTAATTGACGGTCGGGCATGGCTGAGGCCACAGTTCAGTGTCATGGTCACAAGGACCCGCAACCCTCGTACACAGGGGTAATAGTGTACATAGGCCTTAATATGAGAAAATGATAATATAATTTCAACGATGATATACTATGATGATTTTCAATGATGATATACTATGATGATTTACAACGATGATATACTATGATGATTTTCAACGATGATATACTATGATGATTTACAATGAAGATTTATAGCGATGCATTATGATGATGATTCATAAAGATGATTTATGACGATGATCTAATAATAGATGTAATAGTACGTATATGTTACGGAAGATGCAACCGTACATACATGTATTATTATTATGGCTGGATGTATATTTATTTGTAAAAACAATTATCAAAACTGAGAACAAGGAGCAAAACTATTTATGGTTGTGGATTTTACTTGCTGGGCCCCCTTTGGGCTCATTCAGTTTTATTTCTTGTTTTCAGGTAGAAAGGACGCTGGAATAGAAGGCCGGAATGGGGGCGGGAATAATTATTAACTTTCAAAGTCTTTTCATATCAATTATTGTAATAATATGATATTCCGCAACTAAAGTTTAATGTTTTCTAATTTCGCTTGTAATAAAATCTCTTGAATAATGTTTTATACATTTATCGTATCCTTTAAAATCAAGTACTCTGATAGACCTTATAGATCTTTGCAAGAACTTTTGTTGTAAAAGAAGAAAAGTGGCAAACTCAGCCTTAACGGGCTGGGGATGTTACAGGTACGGATTCTTCTTCATGGAGACATGTAGCCCTTGACTCGCTAGAACTTTACTCGGCCATCTTCGAGACTCGGTTGAGACACTACTGGAACTCGGTCGGGACCCAGCTGGGCCACTGCTAGGGGTTTTCCTAGAGATTGTTGAGACCCTGTCGAGACCCCGCTGGACCACCGTTAGGACTTCTTCAAGACTTTCTAAGACCTTGTGTGGACATGCCAGGACTTTGCTAGCTCACCACTGAGACCCGCTGGGACCCCGTTAGGACCCGTTGAAACCCCCGTCGAAACCCTACCAAAACCTTGTCGAAACCCTGCCGAGACCCCATCATAACCCTATATATATCTTTCAACTTGGATCCTATAATAAGTAAAATACAGCTGAGGTACTCTTTGAAAAGTGCACAGAAGATGAACTGATCGTCTTTGTGAGGACCTGATTAAAGTTATTCTCTTTTCTATTAGTTTGAAATTTTATGATAAGTGGCTTTTTGTTTTTTGTTTTGTTTTGTTTTGTTTTGTTTTGTTTTTTTGTTTTTTTTTTCTAAGCAAATAAGGAACGGGTACATGGATTAGAATACTAAAAAAATGGGTGGGCTTCCTAACAACAAACCCAAAACGAAGTTATTGCCTAGCCCTTCCTTGCAAAGAGAAAAAACCCTAGTTCTCTCTAGCCTCCGTCCTCCTCCCCTCTCCTCCTTCCTTATGGAGTCTTTATCTTCCGTTTTTCTTGTCTTAGAGTTTTCTCTAATCCCTTCTACCTCTTTTGAGGCCATATCCATTGCCTTGTGTGATTTATCCGTCGCCTTGTGTAACTTATCCTTTATCCTCCCAAAATTGTAGCTTCTACCCCTTCACTGCGGCCGTGTTGCCTCTTCTGCACCACCACATCGCCTCTTCCTTTTAGATCTGTTTTGGGTTTTGGTTTTGGCTTCTTTGAAGCTCAATCTATCTCCCTCTGTCAGATCGACCCACCAACGCGTCTTACCACTATTGTCATGGGCCGCTCTTCTTCCCCGTCGCCGCCTTTTGTGCCTTCACCTAGCAGCCATGCGGTAGAGAGTGGTTCTCACGCACTGGTGCGTGGATCTCACCCATACGTGGGACTTCACCGTCACCTTCGCTGTTGCTGCTGATTTTTGGGTTTGGAATTGTATTTCTGTTTTTTTTTTTTTTCTTTGTATTTCTTCTTTGTGTTGTTTACTTTAGGCTTGTTTGTGGGGATTTTTGTTACTGGAGACCGGAATGCTTATCTTACAGACCCATCTCGTATAGAGCCACTTTCTTATGGACTCCAAGATTTTCAAATCGGTTGTCTTCATTGGCCCATGCGGCCTTGTCTTTTGGGCCACGTAGGCCTAGTCTTTTGACTCAAGTGACCCAATCTTTTGGCCCAAAGTGGGCCTTGTCTTCGACTGATAGTTAGCTTAATTTGGCCTTGTCAGCCCATAATTGGGACAGTATTATAGTCGAACTACTCTAAAATTCTATTGTCTCATTTTTCTTTCTTGCTATTACTCAAAATTTTCTCACCATTTACATGTATCACAAATTTATTCAATATAAGCTAGAAGTGACAATACCTTTTATTACCATACATTTTTATTTTTTATTTTTTATTTTATTTTATTTTTTTAAAGATTCGAGGATTTCATTAATAAAAAAAGCTTCTTACTCAGCAAGTACAATCTCATGAATAAAAGCTGGAAAATCTTCAATCCAAACATGGTCTAGAGACTAAGATATGCCCAACTTTGCTAGACTATGAGGTGCAGCATTATTAGCATATCTTTTGACGTGACACATAGACCATGACTGAAAGCTATTCAAAAGAATTTTGGCATCATTAATTAATCAAATGTCCATATATATTTTAGCAGCACCCTTAACAATTTCTAGGGTATCTCCCTCCATTACACTAGCTTGAAATCTCCAATCTCTACTAAAATCCACAACCTTCCATGCCGCTATGGCCTCTGTTATTGTCGGATAAAAAAGACAAGCGTAGCCAACATTCTTGATGCATTGTAACACTCCCATATCCCTTTTATTTTTGTCTATTTCATAATCAATTCATATATGGTCATGAAAACCTTCAAGAAGTAGGTAGTGTAAAGTAAAAGCAAATAAAAAATTGTTAGTATGGATTGTGGAAGTGGTACAATGTATCAAGAATGTTGTTCTCAATATGAGATCATATTGACTATGTGGATTAATTTATTGGGTCGCCTTTAAGAGTTTAATTTAGTTGTAATGACATCATCAGGGATCGATACATACAACCATTTATTTATTCTCAACTCACAAATAATTTTATTCTTCCCAAATGGTAGCATTAGAATCTACAGTTGAGTTATGTAACGTTTTTTATATGATATACTAGATTACACAGTTTTGTCCTTATGCATCGAATAATTTGAAAAAATAAAATAAAATAAAAAGCCAATAAGTATCTAAGTGATTAATTGTATGCATAATAGTGCAATTTGTTTAAACTTTATTTTTCTCCAGTCCTTTCTAAAAAAAATAAAAAAAAATTGTCCAGTCTCAAATTCATATTTATAAAGTATGGGTGTGAACAGAGCCCAAGTCGATCAGCATATTTATCTAGGGGGCTAAATATAATTCTATAATACAATATAAAAATACATATTTTCTAACAATTAATTTATGATTAAATCTTTAACTATTTATATAAAAAAAAAACATATTTTGTACATATTATAAAATGTAATTCTATACATGAGATAATTAAAGAGACAGTTTATAAGAAATTATTAATTTTTCCATACATACTATATATGAGATATTAGAGAGGATAACTGTAACATCCCCAGCCCGTTAAGGCTGAGTTTGCAACTTTTCTTCTTTTATAACAAAAGTTCTTGCAAAGATCTATAAGGTCTATCAGAGTACTTGATTTTAAAGGATACGATAAATATATAAAACATTGTTCAAGAGATTTTATTACAAGCGAAATTAGAAAACATTAAACTTTAGTTGCGGAATATCATATTATTATAATCACTGATATGAAAAGACTTTGAAAATTAATAATTATTCCCGTCCCCATTCCGGCCTCCTATTCCAGCATCCTTTCTACCTGAAAACAAGAAATAAAACTGAATGAGCCCAAAGGGCCCAGCAAGTAAAATCCACAACCATAAATAATTTTGCTCATTGTTCTCAGTTTTGATAATCGTTTTCGCAAATAAATATACATCCAGCCATAATAATAATACATGTATGTACGGTTGTATCTTCCGTAGCATATACGTACTATTACATCATCATTATAATGCATCGCTATAAATCATCTTTATAAATCAACATAGTATATCATCGTTGAAAATCATCATAGTATACCATCATTGAAAAATTATCATAGTATATCATCGTTGAAATTCATCATAGTATACCATCATTGAAAATCATCATAGTATATCATCGTTGAAATCATATTATCGTTTTCTCATATTAGGGCCCATGTACACTATTACCCCTGTGTACGAGGGTTGCGGGTCCTTGTGACCATGACACTGAACTGTGGCCTCAGCCATGCCCGACCGTTAATTAACTCTTTTCTTGGTGCACTCAACGGTCATGTTGATGGAATACCACTTTCTGGCATAGCCTCCTTCAGTGGTTTCGCCTCCATCCGAGTATCGGTACCGAACTCTCATCTTTACTTATCTTGGGGCCAAAAATACTCTCCTCCATACACGTGCCCTCATTTCATAAACTTTTAACTCATTTCTTATACTTCTCTTTGTACTTCTTTTGATGCATCTTAGGGCAACATGTAGGAGGGTTTATCATCATTCTTCTTTCTTATAATCATCATTATTTCTCAACTTTCTTTTCTTAAAAATGGAAACATTTTCAAATATAAACTTGTTGTACTTAGAAAGCGTTTAAAGAAATAGAAACTTTCTAGATAATTCTTTTAGAAATGCTTCATGCATGCAACATATATCCATGACAGGTAAATAAAATAATCATTTACAGTTTGATACAAGAATAAATAAATAGCATGACATGAAGTAATTTTAGAAGGGGTAGTGAATTTACTTACCTCTAGACTGAAGCTAAAAGTGGTCTGAAGGATCTAGTTGCTCCAATCTGACTAACACTACTAGTATATCTTTCAAACTAATTTCTCAAGTCTGTTCTCTCTCGTGTTCTTTCTTTCTTGCAACGCTTTGTCTCGCCCTTTCTCTCTCTGTTTCGTGTAAACACTTTCAGAAAGAAGAAAGACCGAGTAGAAAACGAAAGAATGAAGAATATGTGGAAGAGAAGGGAGAGGAGTAGTGAAATTTGTGAAGGGTGAGGACTCTATTTATAGGAAACCATCTCCATCTACCAATCTTCATCTACAACCTTCATCCACTAATCTCCATCTATAATTCTCCATCTATAATTCTCCATCTACTAGTACTTATCTATAAATCTCCACCTACTAGTATCCATCTATAAATCTCCATCTACTAGTATCCATCTATAAATCTCCATCTACTAGTACTTATCTATAAATCTTCACCTACTAGTATCCATCTATAAATCTCCATCTACTAGTATCCATCTATAAATCTCCATCTACTAGTACTTATCTATAAATCTTCACCTACTAGTATCCATCTATAAATCTCCATCTACTAGTATCCATCTATAAATCTCCATCTACTAGTATCCATCTATAAATCTTCACCTACTAGTATCCATCTATAATTTTTCTTACCATTTACTATCCTATTATTTCACCAATAACCATTATCTAATTACCACTCTCTGTAATATCATAAATTTCCCCAGAATTAAAATCATAGGCTAAAATGGATATCAAAATAACATCATCATCAAAATAATATGTTTAAATAACTTTGAAAATTTCGGGGCGCTACAAGTACACTGTTCACAAATGCAACATGAATGTATTATGCATTTGAAATGCATAATCAAACGCAAATGAGTTTTTTTGTGTTTTGCTTATCTATTATAGATAAAAATAAGAAATGGCTAGTCCCCAATGGGTAGCTCAATCGGCTGTGAACCCCGCCTCATGAAGTGGAGGTCACTAGTTCGAATCCCCACTCCCCCTTCCCTTGTGTGGACATGTCAAAAAAAAAAATGGCTAAGCCATTGTAAGTACTTAGAGGATACCATTTGTGATACAAATTAAAACTCAAGTGGGTAAAAATAAAGTCATTTAACCCTTTCTTCTTCTTTTTTTTTCTTTTTTTTTTTTAATAACTAACCCTATTTTTTATATTGAAATCTTTCAGTTTTTTTTATTATTATTAAATGAGACATAATAAATAAATAAATAAATAATTAAAAAAATAAAACTAAAATCTTTTGAAGTTCTTCAAAAAATCAATTAGTTGATAAAATACTAGGCTGTTAAAATTTGAATGATATGATTCAAAAAATAATGGTTAAAATTTAAAAAACGTAGGTTGAAAAATGTAGAGGATCATAACTAGGAAACCAACCTATCAGCACATATTTTCAACCCTAACATCCTCGGCCGCCACAGCTTCACACAAACACTGAAGAAGGAATTTACTCTCCATCTCCAAAAGATGACGACACCGTACGATCTCATCACCGAAATACTTCTCCGGCTGCAAGTGAAGCCGCTGTTACGTTTCCAATGCGTTTCGAAACCATTGTTTGCGTTACTCAACGGCCCATATTTCATCAACCTGCATCTCCGTTGTTCCATCGAGAACAACATAGAACACACTCTCATTGCAGAGACGTCACCGTATAGTAATATGGAAAAAGATTTATACATTCTAAACTTCTCCGACATTCCAAACATTCCGGAAGATGATCACTCTATCCAAACATTTCTAAACATTCCGGTTGATTGGAATGAACCAGTGAAGATCTTCAGGCCATTCTATCTTCAAACTAAAACAACAATAGCCACCGCAATTGTAGGCTGCTGCAACGGCCTGGACCTTTCCGGTTTGTCTCCCCACCTTTCCCTGGGACGGATTATTCAGAAAAGTTGATTTGGAACCCATTAATCAGAAAATACAAAAAATTACCCTTTAAGCCGATTGAAAATTCTGATGATTTTGATTTAGAATTAGTAAGCGCCCCCATGACTCTCCAGTTCTAAGGGTTGATCATGTATATAGTCTTAGAACACATTCTTGTAGAACGGTAGAAGACCAATGGCCTTACAAGGAATTGAGTTCTTTTATCTGTTCAGGCCCGGCTTCCTCGAACCGTGCTTTGCGTTGGGTGGTTCATTGGGAGGGGCAGTCAGCAAAAACCATTGTCGCATTCAATCTCGCCACTGAGAAATTCCGAGTGCATGCGCTTCCTTGCCAGTTATTACACTCAAATATCTGTTTGGAGGTCGTGAGAGGATGGCTCTGTGTTTGCCGCGATGGTTATTGTCAATTTAATCACATTTGGTTGGAATACGAAGTGGCGAGCAATCGGACATTGGTAGAGTGGCTTGCATTCTACAACAAGCCTGTAGTGTTCTCAAAGGATGACAAAGAGGTTTTGATGAAGGAGTTTTAGGAGACTCTTTTGGGATGACATAAAATTTAGTAAGCTTCCTAGGCTCCATTGCTTTAAGAAATTCACTCTTCTTGTGGGAAGCCTCCTTCTCCTTGATGGGGAGATTGACCATTGTGTACAATATGCAAATGTGTTCTTCTATCATCTTTTGATTATGTATTTCCCTCTATGCATATGAGATAAGTATGAGCTCTATAGAGTAATGTTAATTGTCATTCTCCTATTTTCTTGTCTCCTTTCAAAATTTATGTAGCTTTTAAAATTACCATTGAATTTATGATAAATTATTATTGGATTTTGATCCATTGGTTATTGAATACTTGGTAGAATACATAATTCTTTTTAGCATTACTCTATTATATATCTTTTGATTGCAATTATTTTGCATATCTGAAAATCAAGCCATGCCAGCATGGTGATAGTTCAATCAATAATGGATACTTTATATCAAATCTTGTCCTCAAATTGAATGAAAAAAAAAAGGGGAGAGAGAGAGAGAGAGAATTTATTCTTTAGTATATGTTGCAAATACTTGCACGATTGTTTTGGCTTGACTTCAAGTATTTTTGTTGTTAGGACTTGGACTTTTAAGATATTTTGTTAGAAGAATGAATCTAAGTTCAAAGGTAATCCTTTTTTTCTTTTTTTTTTCCTAAACCCATAAATCATATTTAGTTTGTTTTATCAATAGTTTTTGCTATCGTGTGATAGGTGATTTTTTATGAAAAAGGGATGAATAGTGGATGAATGTAGAAATGGGAATGGAAATAGTACTGATAATGAACTACAATTAGGGTGGAGACAAATCACAAAAACATACGTCTAATTAATTCTCATGAACGCCTAAAATTCTAATATTCAAATTCAAATAACTCTAATCATAATAACTTAATCATATTATTAAATAATATGATTTTAATCAGTTGGAATTCTATTCCAACTCAACTCTTAAAACTATTTAACTCTAATCTTATCCCTATCATTGTGTGTTTGTGATGCCAGTGTTAGTGTTAGTGTTGACCTATAAAGTCTTATATATTTTGTTTCAACACAACTCAAACCCAACACACGACATAATTGTTAGAAATAATTTTGAATGGTGTACAAATTCTCATTGATATAAAATAATTACAATATGAATATTAACAATTAATAAAATAAATAAAATACAAGAGATTAAAGTAGAGTATAGAAAAATCTCATAATATGCTATAAAATCACGCAAGAGCGTTATCTTTAAAGGTTGATTTCATGCCTCCCGGAGTGTATAACTCAGTGCAATCGGATTTCTTGACACGCAACCTCCCAGGATTAGACTATAGCTTCAATCTTTGTTAAGGACCCAATTCCAATTAAGTAACGAAGATCAAATGAACAACTGTTTTCTCAAATTGAAGAAGATGAAAAATTGAGTAGCAAATATCTCTATTTTTCTCTTTAGTAACAAAGAAAAATTATGGAGCATGAAAATGAAAATCTCACTAAAGAGTGTTATATTTTGGATGATATATGGGGGTGGGTATCGGGGGAATCAGTGACGGTTGGAGGTTTTCCGCCTACCGTCCCGACATTGTTGGTGAAGTCGGTAATTTTACTGATTTCATCTCGACTTTGTCTATCTCGACCATTGCTGTCACCGATTATTTGGTGAAGGTAGCAGTCGGTAACTGATTAGAAAGAGAGAGAGAGAGCTCCGGTTAGCCTATTCTCCGATTGACGACAAAATAAGCTTCTAAGTTGCTGCTTTGTGGGGTGGAGAGGTTATGACTAGTGGTGGCGATGGGCTAGCAGATCGCAAAATAGAAAGGAAAAAAATTGCTGGTTCTTACTTGAAAATAGCAAACGTGGATGAGGGTGAGAGAGCTTTATCTTGTAGAAAGACTGAAAGAGACAAGTGCTACGTATAAGATAAGAGAGCTAGTCTTTGTGCAGAGAAAGTTTTTTCCTTGTACACAAGGAGAAGATATGGCAAAGATATGTCTTAAAAGATAGCCTCGTAATTCGCATTGTGAAGTAGGAAAAGCAAAGTTGTGTATAAACCATTACTTAGAAGGAATAAAAAAAAAAAAAGGCTCTTTGGTTGCATATTAACTAGAAAACTTCTATACAAACTAAATAATTTAAAAACAAAGAGCTTTTTATACACACGGCATGCTATCACTAATACACAAACTGACACACATATGCTATGATAGCTCTAACTTGTTCTCAGAAGAAAAAATAAAATAAAGATAAGACATTTACTTTCAGAAAAAGTGTGCAAAAAGTGTGTAGCAGGTTAATGCACTCTAACCAAAAAATTAAAGACCAAAAAAATAAAATTTGGTAACTATTTTAAACTCACTTTGGCAAGAGAGACTAAGAGATCGAGAACGAGAGTTTTGGAGCTTGAGAGAACGTTGACACAAAACGGGGTCATTTTGATTATATATATATATATATAACAATACTAACGGTTCGAAACCCGATTTCAAAAAATTTATTTCACCTACAGATCGACCTGATGTCAGTAGGGAGATTTCTTGTCGTCTACCGGCCGCTGGCTGTCGATGGCGACTCGTCGTCGATGCGGTGATAGATGATATGCAGCCGGTGGGCAGTAGGCGGCCGATCTGCACAACCCTATTGACGCTGAGCAGAACTAGGATTGTTCTGACAACGTATAAAAGTGGCAAGAACTAAGATTTGAAGATAGAAAAAGGAATTCAGGAAGAGAGAGAATAACAAATAGGGAAGAGAAAATCCCTGAGTGCCCCAAATAAGCAAACTAAAAAATAACTCTGAAAGACTTAAATTTAATTCATAGTATAAACTGGATTAAAAAATAACAAAGACTATATACCTTTATATAGGCTAGGCATCTCCTAAATTAACAAGGAAAATGAAAAGTACACCTAATTGGAAAAGGAAAACAAATCAT
>NC_081543.1:6767747-6770526 GCF_901000735.1 Corylus avellana
AATCTACATGAATTGATGAGCAAGGTACAAGAGTTCATCAATGAAGCTGATGTGCTAGAGGCGATAGATAGCACGAGACATCCAGGACAAAAAGAAGATAAGAAGAAGGAGACCCAGAAGGCAGTGGAGGAACATAAGCCTTCAAAGAAGAAGTACTAGGACTATGATTTCATGCCTCTCAATGCTAAGATGTCAGAGGTGTTGATGGAGATCAAAAAGGATCCAGAGTTTGTCCGGCCACCAAAGATATCGGGCAATCCTCCAGAGAAGAACAAGGATCGGTATTGTGATTTTCATGAGGCTGGAGGTCACTACACCGAAGGATGTATAGCCCTGAGCCTATTGATAGAAAAATTTATCAAGAATGGTAAGTTGATTCAATTCTTGGGGGGTTGGAGGGATCAACCAAGGAATAATCAGGACCACCATGCCCGGGAATACCGTCCACGGGACCACCTGTGCCAAGAAGGAATAGGCCGGGAGAACCATCCCTGGGAAGATGAACCATGGGAGCATGATGACAGAAGAAGAGAAAGGAGCCAGAGCTGACAGCGTGGAGATTTGAGACACCAAGATGTGATAGGTGAGATCCGGACGATAGCTGAAGGATTCGCCGGAGGAGGAAAGACTAACTCCACAAGGAAGACTACTTCCGGGATCAGGTGTAGGAGTGACAGGAAATAGCAAGGAACTCGGAGCATCTAAAGAAGTACTATCAGTAGTATGCCCAGTGTTTGGTTTATTTATGCTTTTATGCTTTTATTATTTGATTGTCTTTCAATAATAAATTTGATTTGAATAAAGAGTAATGCTGATTTAAGCATTAGAGTGTCCTCGGTCCCCCGAGGACCCCTTTTGACAATTACTCTTTGGTAGACAAGACATGGAGAAAACCTTGGACAAAAACAAGGAGCTACCCCGAGGTGAAAGGGGAGCAAATGTTCATTCCCGGAGACAAGGAGAAAACCATGGACAAAAAGAAGGAGCTACCCCAAGGCGAAAGGGGAGCAAAGCGCGTGTTGAAAGGTTTATGCAAATTATTGTTTCAAGATTATTCCGCAGTTAAAGCTTAGTTTTGTCAAGTGGATTCAAAGAAAACCGAATACAATTCTGATATTTGAAAGAAGAACTGTGTATATCACCGATATTTCAAAGAAGAACGCGTATGTCACCCCGATATGTCAAAGAAAGAAACCGGCATAAAGCCACCCCCTGATATGTCAAAGAAGAACTGGTACGTCACCCCCCTGATATGTCACTACCCAAAGACAAGGAGAAAACCTTGATAAAAAATGGATATGGAGACAACCCTAAACAAAAGACAAGGGAGAAACCTTTGGGCAAACAAGAATAAGGAGACAAACCCCTCTAAAATAAGGACAAGAAAAAAAACATTGGGCAAAAAGAAGGACAAATAGAAAGTCCTTGGGCAAAACAAGAATAAGGAATGCACCCATCTAATTTTATCGCATTGTAGATCTTGAAGAACCCGAAGAAAGCGCATCCACCGTGTTGAAAACTGTTCTAACAAGTGGGTATGGCTCGGGGCCATCAACAATACCCATCAAGTCATTTGTTTTGAGCTCAAATTGAAAATGCATCCGAGATAGTTGCTGTCATCAAGTTTAGATTGACAGAGATGCACAATGTTAGGCATTGAGAACAAGAGAGCTGCATTGAGCCATGGATAGAGAGGATGGTGTTTATAACCGTGAGGCTATGATACCATAAAATAAACTTGCTATTGTGCGGAATGATTTCTACTGCATTCTCATTAAGCATAAATGGGCTAACAATAGAGTAGTTACAAACGTGATAAACATCAAGTTAACAAGTTTAACTTGACGATAACTTGTGAGAACTTAGAGTTACAATTACAAGAAAAGACTATTTACCTAATTACATGCAAAGACTAATTAGCTTAAAGTCACATTCATATGCATAGACTAATTAGCCAAGTCTAAGTGTCAACGATATCTGATGTTTGATGATGTCACTGAGACTTAGTAGGAGTTAATGACTCAGACTTGGTAGGAGTGAGAGACTTGGCAGTAGTGAGCTTAGCCGTTGTGTTTGATAAACTTGGTGCCAAATCTGCATAACTGAATGCAATTGCATGCAGATGTTGCCATAGGTGTTGATGCTGAATTGTCTTCTTCCTTAACAGTTTTATAATCTGTAAATAAAACATGACTCCAGTTCTAAATAAGGCATAACTTAACAACATCAGAAGTCTCTAGTCAATGCATGGCTAAAATTGATAACATATATATAGACAGAGAAGTAACTTACAGAATTAAAAGGTAAATTATTTTAGAAGTAATAGATATAAAAAAATATACTAGGGTTAGTACTTTAATGGCCGAAGTGAGGTAACTACGAAAAGTTTGATGCAAGTAGAGAAAATGATAAGTGGATCATCTGCTCCTCTCCTTCCTTAACAAGTACTGGAAGGACAATGAGTGTATTATTTTGCCACTTAAAAGCAACTTTTTCTCCTGTAAGCTAATTAATTACGTACGATAACAGCACTAGATAATGAATTAAAGCAGATATTCTAAAAAAGGACAAGGAGGATTATAGTACGTAACTAGGGGAAGGGAAGATCATGTTGCTTAAACACATGCTTTCCATGTAAAGATCAGCACCACTTCTTCTAATCACTAGACAGGCAGGTGAATGAAAATTAAACAATAAAAATCCCCCTTCATGAGAGGTATTTTTAGGAGTTGTCAATCATCCAACACAAGAAGACTCTACAAAAGTACTAGTAAGAGAA
>NC_081543.1:6770546-6808985 GCF_901000735.1 Corylus avellana
ATAATTGAAAATTCTAAAACGACTCCAAACGACACCTATTCAAATGTCTAGGTGATTCATAAATATTAAGCGGAATAAGATTTGACCTAACAATCAATAATCAACCAAATACAGATATGTAATGAAAATCAAGAACACAGATATTTGGTTACGAAGAGGAAACCATTTAGAGAACTCTCTAAATGTAAAACCTCTCCGGGGCAGCCAAACCCAAGAAATCAATCCACTATAAGAAGAATAAGGAATACAAGAAGAATTACAAAACCTTTGCAATTTACTCTTCCTTGTACACGACAAGCGACCCACTTGACTTCTACCGCAGTAGCCCTTTCCAGAACATCTGGCACAATTCTTCTATAAGATTTCCTTTCACCGGAACTCCGATTGGCTTCACGTATTTAATCCCTTCTCAAATAAGCTAGAACAATATCTCTCTCTAAGCTCTCTGATTTTGCTCTCCAAAAATACGTACGTATAAATGTAGCAAAATCGTGTTTAAATAGAAAATAAAACAAAATAAAGCAGCCATGTCCGGACAGGGCTAATCTGAGGTCCGGACATGGCTAGGGTTACATATGCGTAACCTAGCGATGTCCGGACCTCCAACACTTGTGTCCGGACATCTCATAAAGATCAAGGCTTTCTGGAAATGGGGTCCGGACCCAGCTTCTAGCGGTCTGGACCTCTTCATCAAAATGCAGTTTCTGGAAATCAGGTCCGGACCTAGCTTCTGGCGGTCCGGACCTGCCCTTCAAAATACGGTTTCTGGAAATCAGGTCCGAACCCAGCTTCTGGTGGTCCGGACAGGCTCTTCAACAGGTATTCTCTGGAAATTGGGTCCGGACCTGGCTTTTGGGGGTCCGGACCTGCCTTCTAGAATCTGCTTCTTGGACATATGGAGGTGCTCATTTTCAACAACTTACATGCAAACCGAATGTGCCAAATCCTAACCTAACAAACTCCCCTTTTTGGCCATTCGGGGACAAAAATAATTTGTACATGAAAATGACACATCAGAAAATCAAAAAAATCAACTCCCCCTTTTTGTCACAGAAGGACAAAAGGTCTCCATGGTTCCTAAAACACTCACAAAAGTCATCAAAGCATATGTGGAACAGGAATAAACAATGACCAATAATATAACAGATTTGAATAGAATATAATCATGAATAGCTCACCAAATCTATTAGAAAACCAAACAAATATCACTTATAGATGCAACAAGTATATCAAAATCAAAATCATCTGTGGTGTTCTATCTATGGTGCTATGAATGCATAATGAGTGAAATGGAAGATCATGAAAAAAAAATTTCTCCCCCTCAAACTGAAACTACAAACAATCAAATTTGAAAAGAATGAAGAAAGAAAACATACCTTGAAGGATTGAATCTTGATCCTTTAAGTTGAAAAGATGGAATCACAGAGAAAGAGAAAAAAATAACACACAAAAAAATTGATCCTTCCCCTTAATATAAAAACAAAATAAACAATAAACCCTTTTTTTTCTTTTTTTTTTTTCTTTTTTAAAAGGAAATACAACTTGTATAGATATCCAATAAATCATGCATGCCCTTATGAATATCTTAACAATCCAGAGTGATCAACAAACTACACTTACACCTTAAATGTACCATATGCATGACACAACCTTGTTCTGTGAATGCAGTCAAGTAAGCAATAATCAGAAATCTCATGTGAATGTGTAGTGCGTGAAAACTCCCATTAAATAAGATTGCATCAGTGGAAAAGAAATCTAGGCAGACATTTTGTAAATGAAAGACAAACAGTCTGATTCAAGCCACAGTAAAACCTTATAATGTTAGGACCTAGATTCCCTCATCTGATACACTCCCCCTGAGACTAATCATTCGCTTTTACCATGTCCTTTAGTAATCATCTATTACCGCAATGATTTGATCACTGATTCTTTCTTTAGGGACAGACAGAAGCAAAACTAAGTCATTTGAGCTTATTTTATGCCCTTTGTTTTTGTTTTGGAAAATGTTGGAATTTTTAGGAGCTAGGTTCAACTAACAAGTTGGTCAAGTGGATAGAACTAACACTACCTATCTTCCAAGCAAAATGTTTGCTCCAAATTCCCAAACACATAACAAAAATCTAAACCTAATGGGGGCAAAAAGTGCACAATTTCGAACATGAGAAAAACTGACTCTTACTCCTTTAACAGTCTTCAGAAAAACAAGGTATATCAGAAACATATGGAGCAATAGATGTAAATTGCAGAAATATTGACCCCACTCATATGTAAAATATTCATTTGAGCACAAGACATGAGAAACTGAGTATCCAACAATTAAAACAATCTAAAAGAATAAAAAAAATAATCAAAGAAAATAAAAACAAAGCAAACAAAAATTAAAAAAAAATGCCCTAGAACAGCTATAGACTCATATCAATATGCTCAATTTCTAGGCATGGTCTATGTGCCCACCTAATCTAGGTGAGTCCATTACCACTCCCCCTCAATGGGTGAATGGTATTAATCTTCTTGACCCAAACTTTCTTCACATCAGGGACAACTGTGTGACTCTTATCCAAGACATCTAACCGTGTTACTACGTCTCTCATCATGTTGAATAATTTCTCATAACTATTTCTAGAATGGAAATATTCTCTTTTAGGCTCATGACTGTTAAGCTGAAAACACTTAGGACGAATATGTCCAATCTTACCACAGTTATGACACGTAGGAATAAACCTTTGAGAAGGTTGGTTCCTTAACATGTGCATACTTCTCGACTTAGAACTAGACATATAGGAATCAGTTAGAGTTCCCTTACCTTTTCCACCTTTGGAAATTTGAGGAGAAATTACCTTCTTTTCAGCCAAGCTATCTTCTTTGTTCACTGGTTTCACAAAAATCATCTTTGAAGAAGAAGCAACATTAGTAGATAAAATAGCAGATTTATCAAAACCCAATCCAGTTCTATCAAACGAATGTTTCTGATTATGTAGCATTTGATTTAGCTTTTCACTAGAGAATTTTGTTAAATGATTCTTTTATTCATTCAGTTCATTCTCTAAGGATTTTTCACTTTGTCAATTAGCATTTGATTTTCAGACATCAAAGTATTATGAGTAGCAAGAGAATCAGTTAAGGTGACAGAAAGTTGATCATTTTCAAGATTAACCTCATTGAGTTTCTTCAATTGCTGCTTATTCAGCTTTTTCAGTTTAGTGTATTCCACAAAGAGATTATTATAAACATTTTGCAAATCATCTTCTTCTTCCGAATCATTATCGGACACACCTTGTTTGTCTTGAGAATTACACTCACTATTCTCATGCTCACTCTCATAACTAACTCCAAATGCTAAGTAATTAACTCCTTGTTCAGCATCGTCCTTGTCTGACTCATCACTTTGAGTCACATTAAATGCCTTGCCATTTGACTTTCTCAAGTTAGCACAGTCAACACGAATATGCCCATGTCCACCACATTCGTGACACTTGATACCTCTAGATGACTTTCCTTTCTCAACATTCTCATTTCTAGATTTCTCAGAAAATTGTGAATTGCTATTTCTAAAATTTTCTTTCTTGGCTCTAAAGAATTTCCTAAACTTCTTAGCAAACATAGCAATTTCTTCCTCATTTTCAGAATCCTCATCAGATGAACCACAAGAGTCAACCTTAACATTTTTTGCCTTAAGAGCAATATTTTTGGTATTCTTGTGTTTAGGAAGAATTAGCTCAAAGGTCTGAAGGGAACCTACAAGTTCTTCTACTTTCATAGTATCTAAGTCCTTGCTCTGTTGTATAGCAGCAATTTGGGGAATAAACCTCTCAGGCAAAGATCTTAAGATTTTTTTCACCACTTTAGCATCATCCATTTTCTTTCCCAAATTAATGGTAGAGTTCCTAATGGCACTAAGCTTTGAATAAAATTCATCAAAAGTTTCATCTTCCTGCATTCTAATCTCCTCAAACTGAGAAACCAACATTTGAATTTTTGAAGTTCTAACAACCTTAGTTCCTTCATGTGTGATTTCTAACGTTTCCCAAGCTTCCTTAGCTATTTCACATCTAGAAATCCTAGAAAATTCCTCATTTGAAACAGAGATGTAAATAGCATTTATAGCTTTGTCATTCGCAGTAGCATTATTCTTTTCCTCCGTTGTCCATTCAGCAATTGCTTTGTCTGGACGTGTCCATCCAGATTCAACAATATGCCAAACATTAATGGATTTAAAATAATCTCTCATACGAATTTTCCAAAGCGTATAATTTGTTCCGTCAAAGACGGGAAGAGAATTAGGAGCAACCGTAAGAGACATTTGATATGGAGTCTCGGATCACACTCAGGAAATAAATCCTTCACAGAGTGAACCCGCTCTGATACCAATTGAAAATTCTAAAACGACTCCAAACGACACCTATTCAAATGTCTAGGTGATTCACAAATATTAAGCGGAATAAGATATAACCTAACAATCAATAATCAACCAAATACAGATATGTAATGAAAATCAAGAACACAGATATTTGGTTACGAAGAGGAAACCATTTAGAGAACTCTCTAAATGTAAAACCTCTCCGGGGCAGCCAAAACCAGGAAATCAATCCACTATAAGAAGAATAAGGAATACAAGAAGAATTACAAAACCTTTGCAATTTACTCTTCCTTGTACACGACAAGCAACCCACTTGACTTCTACCGCAGTAGCCCTTTCCAGAACATCTGGCACAATTCTTCTATAAGATTTCCTTTCACCGGAACTCCGATTGGCTTCACGTATTTTCTCTTCAACAATAATCTAGAACGAATTCTCTCTCTCTAAGCACCCAGATATTTGCTCAATAAAATACATACATCTAAATGTAGCAAAATCGTGTTTAAATAGAAAATAACCCTAATAAGTCAGCCAGGTCCGGACCCTGCAGATCTGAGGTCCGGACATGCCTCATAAAATGCACTTTCGGGAACTGGGGTCCGGACCCGGGGAATTGAGGTCCGGACCCTGCTTGAAAAATCAAGTTTCTGGAAATGGGGTCCGGACCCGGATTTTGGAGGTCCGGACCCGGACTGTCCAGTCTTCATCAACAACTCCGATCGATGGGCGTTTGTGGTCCGATTGAGCTGAAATTTTGCAGGGACGTTCATAACACATGAATCTACATTATGAACGGTGGAGATTGGATTCTGAGCATTCTATATCAGTGTTTGAGCTGTGAACAGTAGCATCTGCATTTTGGAACTGAATTAAGCCAACACAAGAACTAACAATTATTATTATTATTATTTGGGGTACATTACAAATTTTCAGTAGTTTAGGAGGGACATTGATACAATTTTTAGTTTAGGAGGAGGGAAACCACATTAATATTGGAAGGATAACAACATGGTTCATAGAATTACTCAAAAAAATTTGCAATGTTTTTTCAATGGAGATTTTATGAAATTATAAATTTATCCTCAACTAATTAGAATAATAGAAGAAAAAAAAAACACTTACATTGGGTGGCCGGCCACTTGAACTTGGGGGCAGTCACCGACTCGTCCACCCTCAAGCCAGTTGGAAGGGGTGACCGTACCACCCTCAACGAGCCCGACGTGGTTTTTTTTTTTTTTTTTTTAAGAATTTTTAAGATAAATTTATAAGTTCATAATCATGATCTTGTCAGAAAAAATGGTTACAATCTGTATGAAGGAAGTTACTTGGCTTCTTTTTTTTTTCCAAGGAAGTTACTTGTTACACAAGCATACACAAACAATTAGTTGTGACTTTTAAAGTTGTAAAAAATTATTTGTGACTACCTCAACTTACAGGCATTAATTTAACAATTTTTTATTAAATTTTTTTTTAGAACTTGTAAAAGTCACAACTAATTAATAAAAAATTCTAAAAAATTGTTAAATGTCAAAACGCGTGGAAGTTTATATGGTAGATCTAGATTGTTAAATGTCAAAACACGTAGAAGTTTATATATATCAAATTTTTTTATTAATTTTTTATATGGTAGATCTAGATTCGTCTAAGCTAAGCATCGATGTGATGGACTTAGGGTTTAGGGCTATTTTTGTCTTGTTATTTTTGTCTAAGCTAAGCGGTGCGGATGTCACATCAGCATCTCCATGTTTAGATAGTGAATAATTGCAAACGAGATACTTCGGAATTGACATAAGGCCTGGTACCAGCCCTAGTGTAGCTTGGGTACCACAGCTTTGGGAGTGAGAGATGTGAGAGTGCTTGCAAATGTTTCAGAAAATAAGGACAATGTAATTCTTTTTCATTATTTTAGATTTAAATTTTTGTTAAAATATTTATCAAATAAACAAATAAAGTTTTTCCGGAGTTTTCTTTGAGAACTTAGGTAGAGTTGAGCAATTGTAAATTTCATGAAAATTGTAAATTTTAGGAAAAACTTTAAAAAATCTCCCTCAACTTTTACGCGTTTGGAAATTAGTTCCTCATATTCAAAGATTCTCAATTTAGAATATCAAATTTTAAATTTTTTGCAATGTCCCCCATATGTTAGAATTTTCAGTTAAATCTTGTCAAAATTTTCAAAATACTCTTGTTTTTTTTTTTTTTGTTTTTTTCATAATAAAATTGCAAAGATTCAGGCATAAGTATATTTGCAAATTCCATTAAATCTGCACTAATGTCTTAATCTTTGCCATTTTTATTTTATTTTTTATAATAAAAAATGGGTATTTTAGGACTTTTGACCGCATTTAACGGAAAATTCTAATAAATGAGGGATATTGCAAAAAACTGAAAATTCGATACCATTAAATTAAGAGTTTTTGAACATTAAGGTGTAATGTCAAAACGCGTAGAAGTTTTTGGGAGTTTTATGAAATTTGCCATCAAATTTAAAATTTCTCTAAAACTTAGGTTGCATTGAACAACTTGAAAAATGCTAATTATTAAAAACATGAGATGTTATCGAGGCAGTCAAAAACATTTCTCCCAAAAAAAACTTCTTCGTCATTTTTAAAAAGACGCTTAATATATATATTCCCAAAAAAGTGGGATCCCAATATATAGGAGAGGTCCACGATCAAGTTGGACCCAAACTTTTTCTTCTAGATTGAAATACATTGTTGTGTCATGTTATGTTGTTTACAGTGATTGCTTCAATGGGATCAATGGGTGATGTCCGAAGCCTATATCTCATCTTGTGCTGTATTGCCATTCTTATATACAATTTTTTTTTTCTTTTTTACTTTTTTTGGTGGGGGGGAGTTTCAAAAACCCCCACCAAATGAGGTCTGAGTCTTTATAGTTTAATGCTTAGAAAGAAAAAAGAAAGAAAAAAAAAAGTCTATAGTTTTCTATTGTAATAATCAAATCGAATCAAAGAAAAATGGTTTCTAAAGTTGCCAAAACTTGATTGGCATGGTTCTTTAAGGACTCTTTTTGACACGATAACGTCAAGTCGAATTATGACTTTCACCATGCATGATTGCTAGTAAAGTTGGTGTTATTTTGGATTTTAAGCATTGATAATTCAATTCAATTTGAAATTTGTTAGTGTGACATATTTTCATGTACGTTGTTTTCTTTTTTCTTAAGGGAAATTTTCTTCGTATCAATAAATAAATTCAAGTTAAAGCATCTTCATTACCAATAATAATGTAATGGATAAAAATAAGATAATCTTCTATCCAAATATTCTCTTTTTTTGAACATGAAAACTGAATCTTCCATTTAAAGAAATCAAAGAGAAAGAGCAAATTGCTCTCCCAAAACAGTATCACAAATACAGTCAAGAATTTCATTCAACCAAACCCTATTTATGACATGTAGTAGTGCCATTCTTGCTAGCTTGTGTGCTGCCATATTAGCCTCCCTCTTAACATGATTAACCAGCCATCCATGAAAAAATTGCAATAGCCCACGTGTATCTTCCACAATGTGTCCATAGCAGCTCCCATTCCATCGAGGTCAGTTCTTTTACCACCGTCAAAACATCACCCTCTGGCAAAATATTTGTAGCTCCCATTTCCTTGCTGAATTGCATTGCATAAAAACCCGCCACGTCCTCTGCTGCTGTAGGATCAAGTAAACTCCTTCTCGACATACACTTTGTTGCCTTTACTCGGCTAGTTGCATCTCTAATTACCATGCTGAAGCCCATTATTTCGTGCTTCTTATCAAAGGCAGCGTCCCAGTTGAGTTTTAGCCAATCCACAGGTGGTGTTACCCACCGTTGTAACGACTTACTTGCATTCTCTGGAGCAAAATTACTCCCCGCCTGGTTGACAAGTGTGAATTCTTCTAAGGAATTTGCTGCATCCCGCACCAAAACATTGGGATCCACGAACTGCCCCTCATGAACCCAATGATTTCTACGAAACCAAATCTTTTGCGCAGGCCATACAAACCATGCAAATTGCCCATCATCACATGTACGAGAGAGGTCCACCGCTAGTTGCAGGAAATTTGTACTCAACGAGACAAATCTCCCCAAACATCCATTGATGAAGGACATTCCAAAAGGATGTGGTAGACAGTTTCCACCTCTCGTCCACATAAATCCTTGATAACTTGCCAACGCACTAGATTTTCTTTTGTGGGCAAGAGATTTTGATAGGCCATCCGCATAAGATGTCTGCAGCATTTGGGAGCTTCATCTTCCATAGTTCCTTCCATAAAGGATGTTCATTTTCTCTTGATGAGGTCCTCGCTTTGTTCAATTCCTCCCTTTCCTTCTCTATATAATATGCACTGCGAATTGAGAAAAAGCCCTGAGCCGTGCCCCTCCAAATCAGCCTATCTGGTTGGTTGGAAGGACTGAGTGGAATGGTTTTGATAACCTGCATCTCTTCCTGGGAGAAAATAGCCTCTACCAACGTGTGATCCCACTAGCGGGTGTTTGGGTCAATCAATGCACTCATCATCGACTCAGCTGGAATGATTTTTGGTGGTGACTGAGCTGTGAAGCTGGTGCATGTGGGAAGCCATTTGTCCCCCCAAACTTTGACACTCTGCCCATTTCTTATTCTTCAAGTCAGGCCCTCTTTGAGCAAATTGCTAGCTTCGTGGATACTTCGTCATTCATACGACAGTTTTTTACCTAATTGTGCCTCCAAAAAAGAGTCTCCATTATAGTATTTTGCCCACATAATCTTCCCCATTAAACTGTTCGGTGACTGCCATAGCCGCCATCCTTGCTTAGCTAGGAGGGCATTATTAAAGCATGGTAGATCTCGGAAGCCCATCCCCCCTTTAGATTTTGAGATGCCCATTTTCTCCCAACTCATCCATGGAATTCTCCTCATATTTTTCTTGTGTCCCCACCAAAATTTTTGCATGAGAGAATTGATTTTAGCACATAGTGTTTTTGTGAGTAAAAACACACTCATACTATAGGTGGGGATGGCTTATATTACCGCCTTCAACAATATTTATTTTCCAGCTTGAGAAAAAAATTTAAGCTTCCAGTCTTGTAATCGCTTCCACACCCGGTCTTTAATGCTCTTAAAAGCAGTGGTCTGAGTTTTTCCTACAAGAGCAGGCAACCCCAAATATGAGTCATATCTATATGTAGAAGAAATATCGGATGCTTCTAAAATTCTCTCCTTGGCTTCCCTTGTGGTATTTTTGCTAAAGAATACCGATGTTTTTCTCCTTATTCAGCCTTTGTCCCGATGCTTGCTCATATGTATGCAAAAGTGTGGATAACCAATTCCAATGGCTAATTTTCGCCCTACAAAATAGGAGACTGTCATCAGCAAAAAAAAGATTGTTCAAACGGGGTCCTTGTTTGGAAGTAGAGACCCCAGTTACTGAGCCATTCAACTCAGCCGCGGACAGCATAGAGCTAAGAGCTTCTGCACAAAGAATGAACAAATATGGCGAAATGGGATTACCCTGATGTATACCTCGAGTAGGAGTTATCCTTTCCCTGGGTTGGCCATTTATCAACACAGAAAAACTAGTCGTGGTAATGCACATCATAATTAGATCCACCCATCATTCTGTAAATCCCATTCGCTGCATGACCGCCTTCAGAAAACCCGACTCCACCCTATCATAAGCTTTGCTCATATCGATCTTAACAGCCATGAAAGCACTTTTGCCCCACATCCAAGAGTGCATGGTATGGATAGTCTCATATGTCGCCAAGATGTTGTCAGTTATGAGCCTCCCTAGAATGAAAACGCTTTGGTTTTGAGAGATGATAGATGGTAACACAATCTTCAACTTGTTTGCAAGGACCGTGGAAATAATTTTATAGCTTACATTGCTTACATTACATAGGCTAATCAGCCGAAATTAGTAACACAAAGAGGATTATTAATTTTCGGGATTAGTGTTAAATAAGTGTAATTCAAATATAAAGGCATAATACCATTATTAAGAGAAAAAAGTATAGCCTTGTTAACCTCCATACCCATAGTCGCCCAATTTTTTTGGTAAAAACAAGACGTAAAACCATCCGGGCCGAAGCTTTTAAGGGAGCCATCTAGTTTAAAGCCACTATGATTTCCTCCATAGAGAATTCCTTAATCAGACCCTCATTCATCTCAGGAGAGACTCGGCTTTCCACCGTTTGCAAACACCTTTCCATTTCCCCTGCTGCCTCAGATGTAAATAGACTTTGAAAGAAAGAGGTGAACGCACATCCAACATCCAACTAGGTGTTCTTGGTGTGCCCATGCTCATCTCAAATCTTCTCAATGGAACTCTTTTTTCGCTTCTGGTTTGTAGCCGCATGAAAGTATTGAGTATTCCTGTCACCATCTTTTAACCATGCTTTTCCACCGTATATCTTTGTGCTCGAGGAGGGAGTTCAGTTCCTATTTTAGCTGTGCCATATGAGGTATCTTTGCCAAACCTTCCTCCTCTTGGATAGCCCCCAGTTCTTCGGTTTTTTTCTTGATTACCCAAGCCATATTTCCTCTTTTGGTTTTATGCCATGACACCAAACTCCTTTTGCACCTCTGCAGTTTGTTTCCAATACTCAGCCAAGAGTCTTGTATCACCCTTTTTGCACGCTAGACTTGTTTTACAATCTCTCTCCCTTCCAATTCCATAGCCCAGTGGTCCTCAAATTTGAAAACCCGACGCATGTTCTCTCCTTGTGAACGTCCCTGAAGGTCCATTATTAAAGGTGTGAGTAGAACTTAACGCCGGTTCAACAGACACATCAGCCTCTGGGTACATGCCACACCACGCCCTATTTGCAACCATCCTATCTAGTTGTTCCTCTATAAAAAATTCTTCATCCCGACAATTGCTTCATGTGAACTTCAGCCCCCGGAATCCTAAGTCAGACAGGTCACACTCTTCCAATACTTTCTTGAAATCGTCCATAAGCCTCTGTGACCTTCCCCCACCTCCTCGTTTTTCCGATAAATCAAGTATTTCATTGAAGTCTCCTGCACATACCCAAGGTTTTGGAGCAATCCCTACTAAATGATGCATTAAACTCCACGCCTTATGGCGTTTACTAGCATCCGAGTGGCCGTAGAAGCCCGTAAATTTCCATAGACGATCCCTATCTTTATTTTTAACCATTGCGTTTATATGAAGATGGCTATAATTCTGAATTTCCACAAGAGAGTCTTCATTCCACAGCATTGCAAGCCCGCCACTTCGCCCCACAAAATCAACCATAAACAGGCACTGAAACCCCAACTTATGACGTACCACCTCCATTTTATTTTGTCGCAATTTGGTTTCCATCAGGAAAACCAAAACGGGTCTCTTTTCTTTCACCATCCGGCAAAGGTCCCGAACTGTGCGGAGTTTCCCAAGCCCTCGACAGTTTCAGCATAGTATCTTCATGTCGATTGGCGGGACTGTTGCCCAGTCCCCGTCAATCCCGATCCAATAATTTCAGTCCCATAGCTTTTCTGGTTTTTGTTTCGGTGCATGTCTGGGGCATGCAGAGAAACACCCCCAGTTTCGCCTGTCTTCCTCTTTCCTCCTTGTCCCAACCATGATCCTGATGAGTCAGCCCTCTTTCCCCCACGTGCTTGTCTCTTCCATGTAATGGGTTTAGCGCCCAGCCCAGTTACACCCCTTTCCCTGGTTTGGTGCATAGGATTAGGCTCCCAATCTACTATATTCACTTCATACAACAAAGGGCCTGGGTTTCGGACACTTGCAGCTGGGTCCATTGCGTTGGGCCTCGAGCTAGTTTGAACCCTCGGGACCACTTCCTTCAAAACCGGCCCAGATCTACTTTCCACCTCCAGCTGGTGCATTTCCATATTTGTCGCGCCCTTCTTTACCATTACTTCCCTTTCCTTCGAAAATTGTATCTTGTCAACTCCTGGAATATTCCCCTCCTCGACAACTCCCTAGCTTTGCGCCCTTTTCTCCGCATCAGAGATACTACCATAAATATTAGTATCCATTGAGCCCGTGCTAAAAGATGAGCTATCGTATTTGCATCTTTTTTGGTGTAGCACATATACCACGATCAAAGATTATTGAGTACTATCTTCAAATTGCCTATCACTGCTCCAGATACCCCACCCCCCCCCCAATACACACAAAAAAAGAAAAAAGGCTCAATTAGTGACATTTTCAAAATAATAATAATAATAAAAAAATAAAAATAAAAAGTTCATTAAAATGCGGTGTTTTACTATTGAAATGTCACTATTCATAAAGTAGTGACATTTGAATAATGTTATTATTCACGCGTCACTATTCATACCTTAAAATGTGACGTTTCAATAGTGTTACTATTCACTCGTGACATGCGACATTTAAATAGTGTTAGTATTAACACGTCACTATTTACGCGTGAATATATAGTGATGTTTGAATAGTAATACTATTCACGCGTCACTATTCACGCATGAAATGCGATGTTTGAATAGTATTACTATTCACATGTCACTATTCACGTTTGAAAGGTGTCATTTGAACCATGATAGTTTCTAACTATTTTTCCTATATATCGATGAACACAAAGATGCCAACACTTTCTCATGGTAGTTTCTAACTATTGCTCCTACACCCATCTTCTTATTAGAAGAATAGAAATTTCATTTTTCCATCTCTATCCATATTTTTTTTAAATCCGCCATTGGATCTGAATTTCTTTTTTTTAGAAAAAAAAAAAAAGTAGATAGGAGTTGGATAGGAGATAAAGGAATAGCAAATCTATTATGCGAATCTTATTGCTGCATCTCAATTTACCTTAACGACATGAGCGGAGGTCAAACCCATTTTAGATTTTCCGCTGCACAATTTAATTTACCTTTAACATGTCCATTGCTAGTAGTTAAAAGCTTTTATTAGAGAACATTATCATTAAACCGTTTTACACTTTGATTGAAGTAGACTGTGAGAAAACTAAAATATTATATCAAATTGATTGAATTTTTATTATTTTTGGTAAAATATACATTAAAATTTTTGAAAGAGTAAAAGTAGGATATTTAATGTAAAGATCCATGTGGTGAGCACGATCGATCATTCAACTCCTATTCAATCAATGGTCAAAACTGGATATAGAAGTAGAAAAGAAGCCGAATTCCCTGCTCAAAAGCTCCCCTGATTCTCGCAAAAAAAGATCAACTTGGAGAATACGTAACGGTAGAATTGTTGTTTCAGTGAAAAGAGACGCCCAACAAGTAATGGAAAGTTGATTCTTCCCTGTTAAGAAAGAATCTTCAAGGCCTTCACCATATATACCTCAGTAAAACCAAAAAACATAAAACTAGATGTTTAACCTTGGTTAATTCAATTTTTTTTTTTTTTTTTTTTACAAGATTCTATCATAGATTAAAATATATTAATATTTCTAACAAATAACTTTACAGTAAATTTTTTTAAAAATATTTGTAAAATATAGTTTTAAAATCCTAAACACTAAGATGAAGTTCAACCATTTCATTTATGATAAAAATTTATTAAGGTTATTTCATAAACAATTCGAGCTCGGCTCGAATTCGATTTGCTTTAACAGTAATTTATGTTTGTTTAAACAAACGGAATTCGTACAAACTTATTTTTGACATGTTTGCACATGGAAAGATTAGAGGGTAATTCGAACTAGTGATCTCTGCTTAATAAGGCATGATCTCTAGCCGATTGAGTTACCCATTGAGAATAATATCTTAAGTATTTAAAAAGATAGAAGGAAATTTTCTTCTTAATGTGATAGATATAGCTTAAATTTAGGAGTGGACATGCGGATACCGTTATTTGCAATATTCGTAGCCAGGTCCACAAAATGCAGATATCCCTTTTAGATATCCGCGTCCGCATCATATTTTTACTAACCGTATCCGCTCGGTTATTGTGATTATTAATGTGGTTATGGGCTTTTTGTGCCTATTTTAGTCTTTTTTGACATTCTTTGGGTCTTTATTATGGCCTATTTTAACCAATTTTGAAAATAAATTGGGGGTATTTTTAGTCTTTTGGGCATGCTTTAATTTTTTTTAAGCCCTAATGTTTTGAAAATATATTGATTTCACATTACTTTAGAAAACAATGTAAACATAACCTACACTTAATCCAAAACAACGTCATTTTGGTATATATATATAAAGTATGCAGATGCAGTTATTAACCATATATACATACTCTAAAACCGCTATCCGCATCTACATATGCGAATAGTAATTTTTGCTAATACCATCTGTTTCCGCATGTGCGGATAATTGCGGATAACGGACACAACCAATTAATATCCACCCCATGTAAATGAATAAGTTAATTGAACAGTTCCATGTGAACATGCTCGACTTTGTTCGTTTGAACATGTTATCTAACTCAATCATAAGCTAAGCTCAATTTTAATTTGTTGGATTGAGCTCGCTGAAATTTTATGAGAATCTGATCAACTCAATATAAAGTTTTTAACATTTTAATTATTATTAAATTAAATAACTATATTACTTCAATGTCAACATCAAATACTTATGAGGTGAAATTAAATATGATGAATATTGAAATGATCAAATCAAAATGATTTAATTAATATAAAATATTTAAAATAATAATTAAGATTGAAAAAGTAGCCCCATCAAATCTAAAAATCCTACTCTCCACCCCCACCAGGGCCACCACCTTTTCTATATAAACGCACTCCCGAGCCCTTCCTCATTCACCATTTCCCAGCTCTCCCCCTTTCTGGGGTTTTCGTTTCACTGAATCCTATCTTCCTACCAAACAACTTTCTTTCTTCTTTTTCTTTCATATTTTCTAAGCAACCAAACACAAAAGAACATGTCATCTGAACACTTCTTCCTCTTCTTTTCACCAGTCCTGATCAGCTTCGAGCTTTTCCTCTGTCTCCTTCTCTTCGTCCCCATCTTTGCTTTCTGGCTTTCCCCGGGCGGTCTTGCTTGGGCTCTCTCTAAAACCACCCGAACTGCCGCCATTCCCGGCCCTTCCGGACTCCCGTTTCTCGGGTTGGTTTTCGTTTTCACAGGCTCTTTGACTCACAGAGTCCTCGCCAAGCTTGCTGAGGCTTCTAAGGCGAAGCCATTGATGGCATTCTCAGTGGGGTTTACTCGTTTCATCATCTCGAGCCACCCGGACACGGCCAAGGAGATTCTGAACAGCTCGGCTTTCGCAGACCGGCCGGTGAAAGAGTCAGCTTACGAGCTCCTCTTCCACAAGGCAATGGGGTTCGCTCCGTTCGGCGAGTACTGGCGGAACCTGAGGAGGATCTCGGCCACCCATTTGTTCAGCCCGAAAAGAATAGCCTCTTTCGGGGAGTTTCGGGCAAGTATTGGGCGAAAAATGGTGGAGGAGATACGGGTTTTGATGGGGAGGAATAATGTTAACGGCGAGGTTGAGGTGAGGAAAGTTTTGCATTTGGGGTCGTTGAACAATGTGATGATGAGTGTGTTCGGGAGGAGTTACGAGTTTGGTGAGCGGTGTGGGAGTTATGAAGGGTGTGAGCTTGAGGGTTTGGTGAGTGAGGGGTATGAGCTGCTAGGGGTTTTTAATTGGAGTGATCACTTTCCTCTTTTGGGTTGGTTGGATTTGCAAGGAGTGAGAAAAAGGTGCAGGATTTTGGTGGCAAAGGTTAATGTTTTTGTTGGGAGGATTATAGAGGAGCATAGGGCAAAGAGGGCTGAGAATAATGGAATACTAACTAAGGGTGATGAGTGCTCAGGTGATTTTGTTGATGTGCTGCTTGATCTGGAGAAAGAGAACAGGCTCAGTGACTCTGATATGATTGCTGTTTTATGGGTAAGTTTTGGTAATCAAACCTTTGAATTCCCCCTTTTTTAAAAAAAAAAAAAAAAGAAAAGAAATTTACTGTTTCTCCAATTAGATCTTTACTCGGGTAAGGTAAAGTTTGGATTTTTGCTTGTGGGTTTGGCTCTAAAAAATTGTTTACACTCACGAAGGTCGAGCATTAGACCTAATGCTTCATGAGACATTACTGTCAAGTGACTTATCATTCAAGCCAACTCTGTTGTAACACTAATTAGTTTTTAGGTTTTAGAGGGAGAATTTTAACTTCTTCATCAAGCTAGCTAGTCTTGGTCGACTCACAAAGAGACATTACATTGATAATCAATTTTAATTCAGATTGTTCAGAGAATCATCAGATCATTTGCATTTATTTGCCATTTATGGTTGTTTTCTTTACCATAGAATGCAAATTAATTAAGAATAATATAAATGATTTGAAGTACGAGTTTCCTGAGTACAAATGGGTAAATTCCAGTACTGTTCTTTCCCCTTGCCTTTCTTATCTTTATTTATTCACTTAGCGAAAAAGATCTCCTCTTTATTTGGGAATATTTTCTTTTTGGCTTTCCTTGATGCAACTACTTGGTTCTTTTTGCTTTGGTTCTTCATCTTTTCTGTTTTGTAAGTTTGCAGAAAATTGCATGTAAATTATAAATGCTTGAATAAAGATAAGTTTTTCTCTTTTAGGTATCCGATGATAGTCATGAGAACGTGAATATATATTCCCTTGTCTTGGCTTGTTTTCCTTTCCTTTTCCTCCATATAATCACAAATCATTTTCTTTGTGCAAATGTTATTTAATAAACTTCAATACGACTGTTATATAACTGTGATGACATGAAAATAAAATTTAGCCAACAATTTTTATTTTTTACAAGCTCTGATTGATTCAAATCAAGGCCGATTTTCACTGTCACATACTTTTCTCTTTAATATGAGATTTTAACTGACTTTTCTATAATTGCAGGAAATGATATTCAGGGGGACCGAGACAGTGGCAATCCTCCTAGAGTGGATTCTTGCACGAATGGTGCTTCATCCAGATATCCAAGCCAAAGCACAATCTGAAATCGAAACCATTGTCGGCAGAAATCGATCAGTGTCGGATTCCGACGTCCCCAACCTACCCTACCTCCAGGCCATTGTAAAAGAAACCTTGAGAATGCACCCTCCTGGTCCCCTCCTCTCCTGGGCAAGGCTCGCCGTCCACGACACACACGTAGGCCACCACTTCATTCCAGCTGGCACAACGGCAATCGTAAATATGTGGGCGATAACTCACGACGAGAAGGTCTGGTTGGAGCCCGGAGAGTTCAAGCCAGAGCGGTTTCTGGAGGAAGATGTAGCCATCATGGGCTCTGATCTTAGGTTGGCTCCATTTGGTTCTGGAAGAAGGGTTTGTCCTGGCAAGGCCTTGGGAATTTCCACTGTTGAGCTCTGGCTTGCGCAATTTCTCCAAAGCTTCAAATGGATGCCTTCTGGTAATCATGGTGTCAACTTGTCGGAGATGCTGAAACTTTCATTGGAGATGAAACATTCCTTGGTCTGCAGGGCTGTTCCTAGGATTGCTTGAGATAAATTTGATGGGGGCTTTTGTTGTTTTCAGGATGATGTCATATATCCATGATTTCAGAAGGATTTAATAGGTTTATTTACTTTCCATGCATGTTCTCTAAGCTATATATGTTATTTTGGTTTTTGTTTTAGGGTAGGGTTTCTGGTACTTGGTAATTTTGTTCAAAGGTGTTTGGGTTTGCTTTGGTGGAACTTTCATGCCCCTTGTACACATTTTCTAATGAATTGATGCTCTATCACTTTGTCCTTCCAATTTTCTTAATTACTTATGTATCTCTCGAACATTTTTCATTTTTAACTATTTTCCATTCAAGTAAAGCTACTTTTCACATACACTTCACATCAATTAACTTAGCCTGGTTTAAGTAACTTTCATTTTCTTTATTTTATAAGTGATTAACCTGAGATGGGAAAACAGTTCAAAAAATTAATGTTGTTTAATAGAATATTATACAACTGACATACAATTTGATAATATTACAGTGAAAATCAACATTTGTTTTTTTTAAAAAAAAAAAAAAAAAAAAAAAAAATTAATATCTAATTTGCAATGCTATGTCATCCAAGTTGTATAATAGTCGTATACTAAATAGTTACTTCACTTCAAACACGCCACATCATAAAATGGATATGATAAATGAGTATGAAGAACAGCGACATTCATCCAATTTTTATTGTTTGGTCTGAATTTTTAGACTTTACTTGGTTGGAGTCATGTTTATTTCATGGTGTGCAGTCATAGTAGGCAGCCGAGTGTATAGTCCTTTCAAGGATTTTTTTCTTTTATTTTTTTAGATGTGTTTTTTAAGGTTTAGTCGCAATCAAAGTGTTGTGATGAGGGCATAATCAAATAAATAAACAATCATGGAGGAGGTAATTGGTCTGTCAATTTTGATAAAAATGATATTGTCAAAGTGCATATATGCATGTGGTTGGATCAGTACTACTACTGCCATGCAGGTTAATTTGTTTTCTACCGTCCCTTTAGTGCTTCAATTTACCAACATACATCATGGCTCAAGCCGAATTGAAACATTAAAATCATCAGTTTAATGATTTTTTAGAATAAATATGTCAATGAAAATGTTCTAAACCTTGTCTGAATGGAATATTAATCACATGCAAGAACAAAAAAAAAAGGCCAAGCCAGGAAAAGAAAGAAGAATGAAATGTTCTCGTAATTTGATTTAGTCAGAAAGTTTAGATTACTTAGTCGTCACCAATGATTACACCAAATAGGAGTGAGATTTAGATGGATGGAAAAGTGAAGGCACACTAGATCGCAAGCAAAGAATAAGACAGCAGTGACAAATTAAGTAATTAATAGCCACCATTCGATCCGATCTCAAACGATTTTAATTTGAATAAAAAACGAGATGGCATTGCAATGATAATCACCTCTGTTAAAGTAATATAATTAAGTGATTAAATTTACCTCTTCCTATAAGCTTAAGCTTTTAGAATAACTGATAATTTAACATGGTATCAGAGCCAAAGGTCATGGGATCAAACCTTGATTCCATCAAATCACCTTTTATTTAAATTAAATATTTCACATGTTAGGCGTGAAAGGGATCGAATATTAAAGTAATGATTAAATAATTAAATTTATCTATTCCTATCAGCTTAAGCTTTTGAGATAACTGATAATTTAACATGGTATCATAACCAAAAGTCCTGGCATCGAACTTTAATAACCTTAACCCCCACCCATCTTTAACTGGTAATTTAACGCTACTCTTTAAATTACTCTAAATTACGAAATGATCATCTCATCTACTGAGCATCTATATCTGTCAGGTGAAGTTGATTGCAAGCATGGTGGTCCAAGAAACTTGTCTATTTAGGAATCGTCCCATACTGCTAAAATAGGGGTATCCTAGGCCTAGTCTACAAATCTGATCAGTTTTCTTATTATAATCAATTTCTGTAGATCATCCATTCGTTGTCATCATAGTTGCATGCCTCCATCCTCCTCTTTTACAATCTTTATTCGTTCATGCTTGGTGTGCCTTTATCCCCTACATATATAGCCTTTCGAATGTGCATGTAAATTAATGGAAAAAATAAGTCTCTTTTTCTTTCTATTAAACAAATAAAAAGAGGAAAAAAGTTGCATATATTACTAATTAAACAAACTTATAAGATTCCTTCGTCAATCAAGGGTTGAGGGTTGTGACTATAAACAAGTTTTTTTTTCCCCTTTTCTTTTGATTTTATGATCATCCATCGATCACTCCAGACAATCTTTAAATGATTGAGGAATAAGAACCTAAGCCAAACAATGATATGGGTCACTCTTTTTTGGGGATCCAAATCCTTCCAAGAATATATTTTGGGAAGCAGTTGTTGTGAAAAGCTTTGCTCCTTTTCTCTCCTGTAAAGAAGGGTGCATATGGCATTTGAATATCCAAATTAACTGATTCTTTTAGTCACACATCCCTATATTCCTTTCCTCTCTCCCAATTCCTCACACGTTTGAGAATCACATGTGCAGCTATTATATTGCAAGAATGTGTGGTCCTGGCCATCTCCTTTAGATAGAAAATGAATAGGGCTTGTTTGCTAATGCCTTTTTAGAAGGTGTTTTGTTTTTGCTTTTTATGATTTGACAAAGTAATTTTGAGAGTTTTGTGAATATTTTATGCACATACTGAATTATTTGTTAATGTTTTTAATTACATTTTTACTAAAAAGAAAAAAAAAATTCTAAAAAATACTACGACCCAATGTAGCTGATTATCATGAGCAGCTAATTACCTATAAATTAAGTCTTCTCACTCAATTTAAATTTCACATTTCGTATATGACGTCAACCAACCACTATAGGTGCATGATAAATTTTGATGTCATGAATATATGCCAAAGGATGGACATTGGATGCAAAAAGTTCCAAAAAACAGTTAGTGGCATCTTTATATTATTCTAGTACTAATCTTGTCGGTACGTTTGCAAAGGGAATGAATATAGGTTGTCTTGTATTGCTTTAAGACATGGTCTTGAAAGAGTGGTTATTCCTTCTATCACCAACGTGATGGGATTTCACCTCTAAATCCTCTTTATGCTTGCAAAAAAGGAGTTGAATAGGACTGTACGATTCCTTCAAGAGAATATGTTACAATTGTAAGAGTTCCAAAGGTTTAATCAAATTAATAGTGAGTGGTTTTAAGAATCAACTATTAAACCCTTAACATCTGGTGTTAAAGCAAATACCAGGTTATGGATTTGAGGGACGAAAGAGGTGATTTATAGGCTGGATTAAAATATCTTAGGATTATGTATGAGTATAGTGTTAAGTCACTATACTTGTAACGGGACCGAAGTTGAACTCACTGTTTTCTCGTCAGCTGCATCGTCATGACAGGCTTGTAACGGGACTGAAGAATGAACTCCATGTTTTCTCGTCAAATTGATCGTCAGGACGAGATATGTGACGTAAATGAAGAAGAAGCTCCCTGGCCTCTCATCAGATGTCCCATCAGGACTGACTTGTAAGGAGGATGAGTTACTTTTGTTCTTCACATCATGACGATGCTCTTTTCCTGTTAAGACATAAACATTTCCAAATCTCAAATCTGTGAAGTTTTGTTTATAACGTTTTAATGAGAAATATTGATTCCCGTTAAGACATGAAGAGTATAAAGTTTTCCTACAAAGGTTTTTTCCTGTTACTGTTCAAGCGAGACTTTTTGGAAAAATTATCTCTGAGTAGTCTCAAAGGTTTTCTCCAAGCTGTGTGTCTCGTGAGTTGGTTTTGCAAGAAGAGGACGTAGTGAAAGCTTTAGACTGTCCTTTCTCTTGTGGGTTTTGATCTTCATTCCACAATACAACGGTTCTCATTTATACATCATGAAAGATTCTATCGAAAGGTCAGTGAAAAGATGCACTGCATGAAGATGGTCAGCTAGGATACAAGGAGCTTGTTGTTCTTACAAAGTCTAGAGATTCTCAAGGGTTGTGATAATTTTCTACTATTTGTAATTTAAATCTTCATATAGTGATTTTCCGGATTTGGCTGCCCCGAAGTGGTTTTTCCCTTTGATTGGTTCAAAGGGTTTTCCACTTCGTCAATAAGTTTCGTTGTTGTGATTGTGATGTTTTAAATTTTCGTTGTGCATGTTTACTTATGTGATTGCATAATCTATCTCGTTATCAGGGTGATTGGGGGTAGAACACAATCCTTGTATTCTTTCAATCTTCATCAAGGAAAAACCCAAAAAAAAAAACTCAAAGCTTCAATTTTTATTTTCATTGTGACAAAAAGCAAAATTAGAAAATTACCAAAAAGATGTGAGAGTTCATTAGTGAAGTGAAGATGGGATCCAGGAGGGGATATCCGCTAAGATTGCTTGATCTATAGAGAAAAATGAAATTGGTAGCCCCTAGCGAGGGTTAGATAAACCATTAATAGTTTTTCGACACCATTGCCGAAAATAGAAAAAGAAGATTTTAGGGTTTGGTTTTTAGTATAAAGGGCACAGAGGCTGATGTCGTCTTTTTGTGTACAAAATTTATCAATAATAAAATTATCATTCGCAATAGGACGAATCCTTGTAAGATAGGGCTGTGTAAAAGGTGTCGAACCTCAAGGACTGCACTATTATTGTTATCAAGTTTTTCAGAATTAAATATAACTCAATTAAAAGATGATTAAGTGCATGAAAATAAAAGTAAAAGTAGATTGTGATAATAGAAAGAGAATATGGGATTGATTTCAGCGCTAATCGCATAATAATGGTCAATCATAAATTAACAAGGAAAATTCATGATATAGGGCTCATCTCACTCTAGTAGTTAACAAAACAACATTATTAAGAAATAAGTATAATCCATCTTCGGTTGGCACGGACTGTTTGTCTAACTTTTAGATGTGGTACAATCTGTCTTCCCTAAATATGAACTATCAAATATCTTAATAAGTTACATAAAATCAATGGATAAGCATAACTCATCTTAGGTTAGTATGAATTGTCTATCTAAATTACACTAAACTAGGGTGTAGACAATTTCACATTCCCTAGGCATGACCTATCAAATCCTATTGATCATGTGCCGGTTAAAACTGTTGTATAACAATCATTCATATAATCACAGAAAATATGAAGGATTGAATTCAATCAATATAAAAAGCTTTCTAAGACATGAGAAGAATTGCATAATTTTTTAATAAAAACATTAAAATCAATTCTCACAGTTATACAACCATCATGCTTATAGAAAAATCCAAAGTAAAATATAATTAAACCATTGTTACTTAGAAAGGGCAACATCAACACCTTATTACAAAATTAGTTGCTTATGCTCCTGCTGGGATGGCCTCTTGTCATATTCATCTTTTCTTCAACTCTTCAAGCCTCCAAAAAAATCTTTTTGTGTGAATTATCTCTCTAAAACCAAGAACACCCTCTCTTCAAGGCTTAGAAGGTTATTTATAGGGTGTAAAACAAATCCTAGAAACCTTAGGAATCCAAGAAAAACCGTAATTTAGTCTCCTAAAATAAACCCTAGAAGCCCTAAGAATCCAAGAAAAACCGTAATTGAGTCTTCTAGTCAAATTGTGAGACCTAAAAAAGCTTTCCTTATTAATTTCAACATCTTCTGAACTTTTCAGCACGAGTTCGCTCAAGCTCACTTATGGTGCACTCGAGCGCACTTACGTACATTGGCTGATTTGTACTTGATCCCATCAAAAGTGAGCTCTATCCCACTTCTTCAGCATCAACATCACAAAAAATCATGTTTTAAGCCCGAATTCAATAAAATTTTTTGTATTCTCCCTAAGAACCTAAAAAAATGAAATTAAAACAATACAAAATCAAAAAGATAACAACTCTAAGGAATTAATATTTGTGAGTTAATGGGCTTAAATATGCAACATTCGACACTTAAAAAAGAAGTTGAGGCTAAAAAAAAAAAAAAAAAAAAAAAGTTCTTGACACTTGCTTTTCATGTTAGAGGAACAAATAATGGGTTGATATGACAACACATCATGATTTTCAAAATATCATTAATTTAATGAAAAAAAAAAAACTAAATGACGCCAATGTGTACTAAATTGACATCTTTTAATTGAAAAGGACGTAATGTTGTGTCGGATTTAGGGTCGTTTCTCTTTTTAAGCTACCTAAAACTGTTTCTTTTTCTTTTTTTAAAATTTTTTTTTTTATAATGTCACTTCCTAAAAATGAGGTATAAATGGGCCACATTTACCATCCCTTTTTTTAAACGATATTTTTACATCGTTTAAATTTAAAAGACGTAAATTTTTCTTTCTACATCTTTTAAATTAAACAATGTTATTTTCATGTCATTCTTGAGTAAACGTGGTCAAAATTTATATATAGGGTCGTTTGACTTAAACGACGAAAAACTAAAGGACCCTAAATGCCAATTTTTTAGTAGTGTAGCCTTCTCTTCAAGGGATCTAGATTTAATTCCAACATTTGTACGAGAAAGAGAAAGGGAGTGAAGTAAAATTTTGACCGTTAACAAAAGTACAACACATATGCTATACGTTTTTTTCACATCACCTATTCCAAATTCCATTTTGTTCCATTATCTCTTTGATTCTTATGTAGGGTGACGTTGGGCCTAGTGATCTAGATCATAACTCTCCGAGTGTGTAACACCCCCAAAATTAGGTTGGTTAATTCCATCTATCTTGATAAGGTAACTAGCAATTCTTCCAGTATAGTTAACTAGTAAGTGACTGAGGGGATCGCACATTAAACAATTTAGAGTAAATATAAGCAAAAGGTAAAAATATAGTTTTGGTTTTTTGAGAGGTAGCGTTGGTGACCTGCCAATCAAACATTGTATAGGTCGTGTAATGATCCGCCAATCAAACATGGTTGCACTGATCACATATAACCATTGAATTCAAGCCCCATAAATGCATCATCACATTTGACAATAAAATCAAGCCCTTATAATATGTCCATGACCAGTATACCGCATGTACCGGTATATCATGTCATACAATGCAAATTATTATTCATTTAATTAAACATTATCCATTTCCACCAAAAGTAATAGGCTCATAATAATCGCATGCTCAGTCAGTTGATATATCACACGTGCTCAAATCCTCAGACATCTCGAACTCCTATTACTGCGAAACATATTCCAACATTACTCGTAACACTTAGAGAACCTATTTTAAACAAATAAATTCCTAGTTGGAAATTAAGTTTGCTAAAACATCATAAAACCTTAATTACCCATTCTGGACACTATCCAAATGTTCGGGCTCAAGATCGAACGTTCGGACTCAAGGTCAAACATTCAATCAGAGTACTAGAATGCATTCAAGGTTCCTATTTCTTACCCAACATGTAGTAATTCTCATCCTAAGCTCCTAATAAGTTAATAAAGACATAGCAAACCTCAAAAACATAATAATCTAAAAAAAATAAAAGTTGGTTTATAATACATGAAATCTTTTTTCTTTTTAAGGAAAATAATCGCATAAATTCATCATGGCACATTAAAACTTGTAACAAGCATGCAAATCATATAAACAACATAAAACAAGCTTAGTGCATTGAGGTGTACCTTGAAGATGGCAAAACAACCTCAAAATCTCATCCTTCTCTTTAGAATTATCTCTTTCTCACTCTAGGGTTAGCGTTTCTGGGGTATTGGGATGATAGGTGGAGTCTGAGGGTTGAGGGGGTCCTTTTTATAGGAAAAGGGGCGTGGATAAGGCTAAGAGGGTGGATAATTGGTTAAAATTATTTTTCAGATTGTCTCGAACATTCAGTACTATGCTTCGAAGGTTCGGTGTACTATTATCCAACGGTTCTGAGGTAGGAGGTCAAGCGTTCATGTGGTCCAAGTTCGAATGTTCGCTGCTAGGGTTTTGATCGAACATTCGATGGTCCATGTTCGAATGTTTGGTATGAATTGAAAAGTTGGATATTTTGGATGTTTTTCACTAAAAAGGTTTTAAACAATTTTAAAGAGCGAGTGCACTATGAAAGTGATTAATACTTAAGAAAATGTATTTCTTTTTGGGTTTTAAAATATTCGGGGCATCATAGAGTGGGTGTCCAAAATCATTTGCAACCAGTCGTACCATGACACAACTCCTTTTTTTTTTTTTTTTTTTTTGTTGACATGTCTATACAAGGGGAGGGAAAGGAAGGAGGATGATTCAAACTAGTAACTCATGCTTCATGAGGTGTGGACTTCATCTGATTGAGCTACTCTTTGGGAACCATGACACAACTCCATTTGATGGTAAATTATTTCAATGCTATCATCATTTAATATTTGGTGGAGTTGTGTGTGAAATGAAATAAGCGAGAGAGGGTTGCCTGAAGTTATAAGAATGAGTAGAATATGGGATTTGGAATGTTTGTAATGATTATATTTGTTCAAGTCTTCGTGCATTCATACACTTAAATCACACTTTTCAACATGTTAAGCCTTCATGCATCGTTGCTGTCAAGTTTGTAAACCACTTAATTTCATCATTCTCCCATACACGGCCATCTAACACCATAAGGTAGTGATCATAAAGTTTCTCCTTGTAATGATTGCAATCTAAGCAGACATTGGTGGTGCTCTTGCTGTCCAAAATAAACGGCAGCACTCTGGGTTGGTAATCTTTTCCACTTTTCATAGCATTCACACAATGTGTGCTTGCTGCTGCCCACTCTAAATTTTAAACATAATTAAGTTGCTGACTAAGCATTTTGTACATTCTTAAGTGTTCATACGTACACACGGTTACAATCTATCAAAAAATTCAGCAACTATTCAATTTAGGGCTTCTAATTGTTGCTTAGGGGTTGAGAAATTGTCCGGCAAACAGTTGTTACTTTGGTTTATTGTGCCATAATTATGGGATGATATTTGCATGTTCTTGTCATGATTATATCTATACTTTTCTTTGTGTGGTTCGTGAATGTTGTGAATATATATCTTGCGATGATTGTATATATAGGGATGATACTTACATTTTGTTGTTGTCATGATTCTCAATTGCAGATGATCATGAGCATGATCATAGGGAAACGTTGCTATTGACATTTTGAGACGGTTTTTTTTTTTAACTTTAAAAAAATAAAGAATTTGGAATGTTTACTTAATCTTTTGCTTGTTGCTGTCGACAGATCCTAACAATTAGCACATGATAGCAGCAAAATTGCACAAGGGTGTTCGTATTTGTTAAAGTACCCTAGCTAATAGCTATAAAAGTGATACAAATAAACCAAGAAAGAGGTACATGTATATTTGCTTAAGCCTAGGGCAACTTCGTAACAAAATTTGCAAAGCTGACACAATAGCTAGAGTTGCAGATGAGGCCTACCATGCACCAGCAGGCTTGCCATGAGGAGGGCTGATGCCTGACTGGATAATTCCCTGTTACAATAATAATAAAAAAGAATAAAAAAGCAGTGGTGTGAAAACCCTAGGGTTGGAAAGCCCTAGAAGAAGCATATGGGCAAGTCATCATCCACCTCCATAATCCATATATATATAACCTTTTTTAAATCGAAAATTTTAATGATGTTGCAGTTGTACCATGGGGAAGATTTGTAAAGCACATTCTCCTTTTCCTTTAGATTGCATGCGTATTAAAGTGGTGGAGATGATTTCTTAATTAGTGGGGGTTTCCTCATCATATTCTCTTGTACGATGCTTCTCCAGCATTAACTTCTTCTTAATTTGAATATATATATTGATGTAGGATGATAAAAGAATATTTGGTCTTTAGATTTATTTAGGTTATTAGTAGTGAATTCTGTATTTTAAGAGTTAATGTTATTTTGTAATTTGATAACGGGTTAGGTCAAAAGTCAGTCAAATAAGGTTTAGGGTTTTTGTCGGTGTCTATTTAAGTGAACTATTGCACTCTTATGGAGAGAAACTAGAATGATAAATAAACATATGTTTTGTTTATGGTGTGACTCATCTTTTCTTGGAAGACTCTAGCAAAATCAGTAAGACTCTGGTTCAATCTATTCTCTTCGTTATTTGGATTAGACTCCAAATTAACAAGCAACTTAACTTTGTTGTTATGATGCATAATAATGATGAATAATATGAAATCGAAAAGAGATAGAGGGTAAGAGAAAATCGGGACACAAATTTACATGGTTCGACAAGGTGCCTAGTCCACAGGAAAGTGCGGCTATATTTCACTATTAATAATTCAGAGTTACAACATAACATATTTATAAGAAAATCCTAATTGCATTGACGTATTTTTAAAAACCCCCCAAAAATACCCAGCAACCCCATTTTGCCGCTTCGACTACTCGGCCAACTACTAGTATTCCAGTATTACTCTTTATACCTAAAAGAATATGAGACACTAATTCTAACAATCTTTATTTTATGTTGTTCTTGATGGGTGTTGCGTCATATATAATATTGGTTGTAAGATAATCATGCTTAATTTTTTTAATCCAACAAAATGAAAATCATGCTCAAATTAATAGAGGCATGACGTTACATGAATGAACAATCAATTAAGTACTTCTCATGGTGATCCCAGTTTGGAACAAAAATATTCTTTGTTGTAGGGCACAAAAAGAAAAGCTTTAATGACAATTTTCTTGGTGGTGTCAAAGGTTGTTCATACTTGAAAATGGTTGATCTCATGCTTTTTCGCTAAATAGAGGTTCCTAAATGTTACCAATTTTTTTTTTTTTTCAAAAGTTGATTCTTAATAAGTGATGTGTCATCATCCCATGAGATAATGATATATTTTTCAAAATAATAAATTTCATAGAATGGTGACACATCACTTGAAAACCAACTTTTTTTCTGCAAAAATTGAATAAATGTAGCAATTTTTCCTTTATGTTATGCTTTCCTATTGTGTAAGATGGATCTGCGGCCCCTGGTACATACCTAATATCCCCCCTTCATCATCTTTATCATTAGGTGATGGCGATGATGACTATAACATTAACACGACAGTGTACTAATTAAGAATATTTAATTTCATTGAAGGAAAGCTTATCCCATTATTCTTTTTCTTTTCTTTTTTTCTTTTTTTGTTTTGGGATTGGACTATTTTTCCTATATATCCAGCTCTAGCAAAGCTACTTGAAGAATCATGATACCTAATCCTTCGTCAAAATTAATTAGCTTGTAATTAACTGTGATTCTAAATTTTAGTTTAGAATTGTGATCTTAGGTTCAACCTGAAGACGACTTATGTTCGAGTTGGCTATAGGTTGATAAGATGTAGCTTGACCAGATTTGAGCTACTTATAATCTCAATTCACCTTCTGGTATCAAAGTGCGCGCAATCTGTTCTTCTCAGCTTTCTAGTCAGACTTCAGCATTCCTGTTAGATTAGGCTTCCTAACATTGTTTATATTGGATCAATATAATAAGGAGCTTGATTTGAAGTTGATAGTAGTTTTGAGTATTTAAGAGATCGGCATGTTTAAAATTATAGTTCCTTGGAGCATCCCATCCTAGAAATATTAATTGCAGTGTTGATTACTTTTATCTATGCTTGAAAGAGTGTTTGCGGTTCCACCATCTAGGCCCTTCCTGTCATTAGTTCATAGCGGACAGGTGCTACTATAATCACGTCCAAATAGAATAATCACTCTAGTTGGCTCCCCTATCTTTCTGAAAAAATAAAAAATAAAAAATTACCTTTCAATTCCCACTGCTGAAACGATTATCTATATACATACCGATGATGATGTAAATTGCAATGAAAAGCTCTAAAGATAAGGTTAGTGCACTTTAGTGAGAATCGGCGTTAGCGGGGTAATGGCACCGAGATATGCCATTGGTCCTCCCCCATCCAACTCTTATAAATTTATTATTGGATTTGTGGGACACCTTTCTCGGTTCCTTAGCAAAGCGGTGTTCGAGCTATCGGGCCTGCATGGTTGATGATTTAAGCCTAGGGGTTTGTCCTCAATGGGCCTTCAAAAGTTGAAAAGGAGAGATACAACACAGCACAACTATTACAACTCTGAACTCTTTGATTTTTCTTTTAAATTTCTTTTCTTTCGTACCAGAACTGTTTTGCCCTAGTTGTTTACTTTTGAGATGGCGCTTTAAAAGCTTCAGTTTTAGAGTGTGTTTGGCAAACAACACCGCACTGTTCCTGTTTGATAAGGAAAAAAATAAGTGTAATAATTAGTATAGAAAAGTAAAAAAGTAATATTGAAAAATGAAAAAGTTTTGTTTTGTAGTGATTTTTTATTTGAATAGTAGTAAAAAGTAAATAATGTGATATAAAAGTGAGAATGTTTTGATGTTGATTTTTTTGGGGAATGAAATAAATAGTATTTGGGAATGTTGGTGTTTTTTTAACAAACAAGGCCTTGGTCTCAGTTTGCTTGCTTTTTCCAGTTTGTCAAACTTTCAAGGGAATGTCTTTCAGAAGTTCGTCAGATGAGAAGTTCTATCACATCAAAAGCTAAACATTCAAAAAGGAAATGTATATAAGAGAGGGATAGAGAGAGAGGAAATAAATGGCCACCTTATATCAGCTTCAGAGCCTTCAAAAAATATTTGATGAACATAAAATAAAACTTTATTAAATTGATGTACATAGTGAAGGATTTCAAAGACAATACAACAGAAGGACAATGTCTACAATTTTGTATAAATAGACCCGCAGGTCCAACCATTTTCATCATTTCAGTTGTTCTACAGGCAGAAAATTTCTTCTAGGAAGCATTTTCAGCAATCTCTTAATATACATAATATCATATCCTTGGATTAAGATCACCGCCAACCCCATCTTCCAAGTACCTAGAGACTAGAGTATTTCCTTCCAGAACCGGATAGACCTATCAGTCCCAGAGGAAACGAAGGCGGCCTCTACCGGTGAGTGTTCAACCCAGCGGGGTGCACCGATATGATTTGAAGGCCACCTTGCTACTTTTTCTGCTGTCAGAGCATCCCAAATTACAATCTGCAGCCAACCAACCCATAATCATTAGTTTGAAGTCCAGATTATTGAACTAAAACCACAGGAAGTTGCACAAACCTCATTGCTTGGTTCATCTATGGATAGTACGAATTCTTCAGTGTCATTGAAAACAGCCTACAAACAAAAGATTCAAACATTTGATAGTATGATTACATGGTCCATAAAGATCATAGTACTCATATAGGAACTTTCCTTAGAAAGGGAAATCCATCATCCATATAGGAACGTATATGCAAGAGGAAGGCCAAAAGAAAAAAAGGCATCAACTATTCAAAGCATTTTTACTCCCGTAAACAGCGACAATGCTGTCGGTTTGGCTCATCGATTGAGTAAGCAGATACTAACTGTATAGAGCATATGTAAGTTCAATTGAATCCGTGAATTGTCCTTTTTACTCATAAATACAACCAAAGTTATAAATTATCCGTTTCACTTACAATAACCTATAATAGGACAGGAATTCGTAGCCTCAAAAGCAACATAATTCTAGTTCTACACATGGAAATTCATGTCCCGCCTGAGTCTATACACCACATTACTACCCAAATCCTCGCTTCTAAGTTATAAGTAGATTGTAAACAACAAACTGCAATGGGGCTAAAAAAATACTATCAGGACACAGGAATATGTGTCAAATTTCTAAACCATTTTCTCATATATGTTCATTCATAGATTTTGGTAGCTATGGGACCCTCTCCGTAGAAAACTCCTTACTTGAGATACCCTTCCCGTTTTTACACTTCTTTTTGGGATTAAAGGGCAGAGGTTTTGTGGTAGCAATTATAACAGAGGAAACTTGCCAGATAGCCATGTAGGTGTTATCCAACATGCATAGGAAACAGAAGCTAGCTACAAAGAGTGTCTTTTCCCCAGGGTTCCATAGAGACCTCATACACAAATATCAGTAAATTCAAAGGAAATTATGTCATAACCCCCTCGTGGTTTTGCACTTTTTGACATTGAGACCCAATTTTCAATTTAATGAAATTGAGACTCATGCTTTAGTCATTTGTAAATCGAGACCTCCATTAGTGTTTTTCATCAAATTTTTAACAGAAACAGCATGAAAATAAATATTTTTTTTTATAAGTAATAAACCAATCTCATTAAAAGCGTAAGGTGCCCCTAAATACACCAAAAGTATACAAAAGAAACCACCTAACTAGTAGGGGCAAAACAAACAAAGAAATCACTAAAACTAATCAACAAAGGAGACACATACGCCGCCATCCATAAATACAAAGTATCATAGAACAAAGATTAAATTTCCCCCAATGTTCTCTCTCTGTCCTCAAAGCACCTATCATTCATTTCCTTCCATACACACCAGAAGAGGCACGTAGGCACCATTTTCCATACTACAGCACTCTTAGGCCTGCCATAGGACCACCAACAATTAAGCTGATTAATAACATTTCTAGGCATAACCCAGGACTCCTAGGCCTACCATAGGACCACCAAAATGACTAAAACAAGCACTCCAAATGGCGGAAGCCACATCACAATGGAGAAGAAGATGACCCACCGACTCTCCATTCCTCTTGCACATGCAACATCTGTCCATCACAATGATGTGCCGCCTCCTAAGATTATCCAAGGTGAGAATCTTGCCTAGAGCCGCCGACCATACAAAGACTGCCGCCCTCGAAGGAGCCTGTGTCCACCAAGCACTCTTCCAGGGATAGCGACTCTCTATAGGGGAAACCAACGAGCAAAAATAGGATTTGACCTAGAACAAACCTTTTTTGAAAGAAGCCCATAGCAGCTGATTTTCACGTGCTCTTCTCATTCTAACTGAATGCAGCACCTGGTAAAAAGAAGCAAAGACATCCACCTCCTAATCCTGCACCACTCTAGCAAAGCTCGCATTCCATTGGTTGGAACCACCCAGAAGCTCCAAATTATCTAATTATTTGCTATAGAGGCGTCCTTAGTGCAAGAGAGACCAAATAAAACTGGAAAAGCTACCTTTAGAGCCGCTTCCCCACACAGCTAATCAAGCCAAAAGCTGAATTTGATGCCATCCCCCACCTCAAATCTAGTAAAGCTGAAAAAATTATCCCACCCTTTCCTGATATTCTTCCACAACCCCACCCCAAAGGCTCCAACAGGAACAAGAAAGCACCAACCTCCCCATAAACTTCCACATTTCGAATCCACCACAACTCTCCACTAAGCCTCTCTTTCACGCCCATATCGCCACAACCATTTGCCTAAGAGAGCGCGATTAAACACCAACAAATTCCTAATACCCAGCCCTCGCTTAGAGATTGAAGAACAAACTTTAGACCAACTCACCAGGTGAAATTTTCAGGTATGAAAATAAAATCATGCCCCTCATATAAAAAAATAAAAAATAAAATTAAAAAAAAATGGCTTTGGGCTAGGTGGCAGCACCCAACCATGGATAGTCGTGGCTAGGTGACAATACCAATCCCCAGACAGTTTTTTTTCTCTTTTTCATTTTACTTTTTTTGAATTTTTTAATGTAAGGGTATAGCTATATTTTCATATTGTATCTGCTACTTATCGACGAAAAACACTAACGGATGTCTCAACTTATAAATGCTTGAAGCAATAGTCTTGATTTCATTAAATTGGAAACCGGAGTCTTAATGTCAAAAAACGCAAAAGTATGAAGGGGTCGTAACATAATTTCCCTATATTCAATTATAAAAGAATGTAGACACACGTCAGTGCCAAAGATGCTCAAACCACAAACCCCCTTCAAATAATGCCTTATGTGCATACCTGGCACCGCAACTGTGTATGTGTAGCTCCAAGATACTGTTTGACCAATCTTCCGGTGCCAACTTCCCAAAGCTTCACAGTCGAATCCTTCCCACAAGAGAGAACAAACCTAGAAAGGTAACATTTAAGTCATATTACAAAGCTAGTACACAACATTTGTAAAAATCCAATCTTAATGTATTTAACAAGTCAGTACAAAGGCAGTAATGTCCATCCATTAATAGAATGGATTGAAAACCCTATTAGTTCATTCATTAGATTCTTTAGTTTTGATCCTTCTGCCACAAACTGTAAGAGGCATCCCATAACTATGAGGTTATTATTCAATGCAGACAATCACAAAAAATAAGGTCACAAGACTAAGAAAGTACAAGAGCCAAATTCAAAGTCATCATTAGTATCACTGCCTTGTCTTATTGACAGCACTCTTTACCCCAAATCTCTTCCTCATTCCAGTTCCAGCGCCTTCAAGGCCGCATATTCCAGAAAAGAACGCATTCAGATCATATCATTAGTTGTGTCATTCACAATTCATGGAACAGCTTGCTTGCGCTAATATAATTTCTCATCCGAGAATCACCTCACTTTCAACACATATTCACAACTAAGAACCATTCCATGACCTATACCTTTGATCCTTTGTAAAATTTGCACTAGTTGCCTCAGCCACTCCATGTGCACCAACTATGGAGCGCACACAATTGGCAGTTACCCCATCCCATAGCCGAACAGCACCATCTTTAGATGCTGTAACATACATGCCACCTGTAGATGAATACCTGACCTGCATGACCAAAGAGATGGAATTGATTGCTTTAATGACCTTGACTTTATCTGTGAAATGTGGAAATATGATCCTTCCAAGTGTGAAAAAGAATGGGAATAGACCATGCCTGATTTATGGCTCCATTAGCACCAATTTCTGGCACATTTGCAGATAGATAGCACTGAAAGGTATTGACATCGTACAAGTGTGGGATTGAATGATCAGTTCCTGTGATTTTTTCCCCCGACAAATTAAGGTGACACATGATCAGAATTCCAGTAATAGCACTAAATTCCATTCACATATATCCTACAAAGAATTTGTACTACTTTCTGTGTACATGAAGCTAATCTATACAGAAATTCATTAAAATTTTGTGACAGCATCAGAAATTTTTGTGTAGTCTACCACTAAGTTCATCGTTAATCAGCTCAACTGCACATGCTTTTTCTTAACATTTCAATAAAGCACCAACTAACACATGCCATAAATGTTACATAGGTCCAAAATAGATGTACTTACCACCTATATATTTAGGGATGAATGTAAAGACCATTATTACCTGCTAAAAGAAAATCTCCAGAAGGATGAAAAGATACAGAACGCACATTGTGTGTATCCTGCAATGTTACACATAAAAATTATGAAAAGAATATTAATCTATAATCATATTATAAATTCCGCTGCCAAGTTCAAGAATAATGCTTCCATAAAATTACAAGCAAGACCTGTATAACTCTGAATGCTCTCTTTGCAGTCATTTTGGAGAAATCAAAGAACCTGGAAAAGTAACAGTGAGTGAGTGATGCATAACAAATTCCAAGTCAACTACTGCTTTTAGAGAAACAAAGATTGAAGTGTTTAAGGAGCTTATCAACAGATCTAAAAGGAGAAAGGAAATGTATTATAGATAAAATTGTGAAAGCAGTATCAATGAATCAAGAGTAAAGTAAAATCATATGGTGTTAAGAGAGAATATTTGATGATTAAACAAAAGAATTCCATACTTTATAGTGTGATCTTTGGCCCCAGATATCAGAACAGTATTTTGAGGATGGAAATCCAAGTCATTTATTGGCTGCAATTGTATTAGAAAAGCATTAGACAATATATGGGCAGAGACAGAGACATCCTCTGATCATCTTCCAACAAAAAAGAAAAGAAAAGAAAAGAAAAGGGTAAAATGGCTAAAATTCATTTAAGTTTATCAAAATTTATTAGAACAAACTTGATCCAAACATTACTGTGCCAATCTCAACTAAGCCTAATTCACATCTTTCAGAAATTATGCACAGATAAGAATTTGAAAAATTCCGGATGTATGATGTTTTTGTGATGGGTAATCTTATTAAAAAGTACCAATAAACGACAAACAAAATACTTTTTGAACCATTTCACACAGCCATTGGTACTATGCAACAGCTAGGTAACCAAGATTGATTTACTTGTATATGGTCATAAAACGTCCGTATGACAGGTCGCACATGACCATCTCTTGCATCTGGCAGCAGCATTTGCTTAATTTTTGCAACCTGTAAGGTAAAATGGCAAATTGTGAGTAAAAGCTCAAGGAGAAGAAAGAGCCGATCAAATGACTAAAGAATCAATACCTCAAAGAGCTTTATTGATGTATCTGCACTTCCAGTGGCAACAAACCTCCCATCAGGGCTAAATCTTGCACATCTGGCAACATTCTAGAAAATTTAGCCCATCAGTCTGAATGAGATGCTCAGAAGCAATTGATTTATAGCGTACTCAGAACACTAAATGAAAGCAGAGCATTGTACGTTAATCTAATGTATACCTTGTGCTCTGAAAGATGCCGTGTCTCATGCTTTGGAAAACTTTTTGATGACCCTTTTGTATCCTGCACAGCACTGGTTTGATAAAGACATGCATCATCAGGTTAGTTTTCTTTAACAAGGATAAATTCAACAAAATATTGCACATATGTTAATTTAGGGGCAACTGTTGTTGTATGTCACTCCATGCCGCCGCAACTATTTACTTTAGAACAGGGAAAATCAGAAGTTTCTTTTAAAGTTTCCTTGAAAATCAATCACATAATATCTACTTATACTCTAAAACATTAATGCCCCATGTCCCCTAAATCCATGCAGTTACATTTAAGCATATTAAGCAAAGCACTGGCCCAAATCATATGGGATGCATTATTGGATAAGCAAGGAACATAAATTAAAACCTAATAATAGTTTATACAGCCCTTGGGCTTTAAATCAAGTGGGAACAAGTGAGGTGAGGTTGGGATAGGTCTCATGTTCAAAACTTGCCAAGCAAGACAGAAATGATGGGTTAAGTGGACAGAAAGAGTAAGCATCACTTATTGTTAGTCAACATAATTAAAAGCCATAAAAAAAATGTTGAGGAACCATTCATGGGAAATTTTAAACATTTTTCAAACGGATAGACTTTCATGACCACAAAATTCCAAAGGCAAAACTTTTGCTATTTCTCAGAACACCTCTCCATCCCTCAAATAATCTTTAATGCCCTGGTTTCCAAAAGAGCGACAAGTGCAACTACACTTGGTTTTCAGCATAGGAGATGGAATCCAAGTCTGGAAATCCTCTCACGAGAGAAGGGGGAAGGCTATTTTAAACCGGCACAAAGATTCGAACTTCTAAACAATAATTTAAATTAAGATATTCATTTTTTATTTTTTATTTTAACCCCTTTGAGGTAAAGTGGTAAAACGCCCACTGCCAGATGACATTATAAAATCCATGTTATTCACTGTGGAAAACAACAGTGCATAATAATAGAAATTAATCAGACTGACAAAGAAAGTCATTCAGAACAAAGTGATTGCCTGAAATCAACAGCAGCAGCGCGAGGAGCAGGGATTGAGCCATATGATGCAGGTAATGAACTACCCAAATCAAACAATGCAGATGATGTAACCCCTCTTAACATCTCATCTTTCTCCACTGCAAGACCCTGTTATCACCTCAGAGCCAAAAGGAAAAAAGCCTTCTTCGCATTGTTTTTCCAACAATCAACTAAAAATTAAACACAAGACTCAGAAAGCAAATAAGAACCTTAGCAAACAGCTCCAGAAGCTTATTAGGTGGGGCTTCAACATTCAACGGTGTCATGGTTGCTGAAGCAACTGCACTTGCAGCCTAGAAAAGAAAAGGAACCACAAAAGTTAAAACCATAACAACATTCAAAACTATTTGTTTACCAAACATAAGAAAACAGAAAAATCATTCAAGCCCTTATTCTGTTTGGTCACCAAGAAAAAGTTGCAGAAAACAAAAAGACGCATTTTGTCGATTTCCCACCATTTAAAAACCAATAATATTCTAAAACTCCACTATTTTCCTTAATTGAAGTGAGTAGTTTATCATTCCTTAGCAACTACAGTTTCTACTTCGACCCTTTCCTTGATACTCCCAGAAACCAAAATCAAAAGAAATAGAGAACATAGAAAATTCAAGTTCACTGAGCTAAACACTTGTACAAGCCCAGCTGATTCAATTTTCTTTTCAATCAAGCAAGCCTATTATAATTTTTTTTTTTTTTTGATAAGTAGCAAGCCTATTATAATTACAAAAGTCCAAATTTACTTTTTCTTTTTTTTTTTTTCTTTTCTCATATTTTCCTGCAACCAAACAAACTATGTTCTGTATTTGCCCAACTGTTGATTCTTCAGGAACCAAAACATTCAAAATAGGGTTGATAACGTACTTTCTTACACATTCCCACACTTTCTGAGAAACCAAACAATGTATAAATATATTTACAGAAGTGCTTACCTGATTAAGATTGTTGTCACGAAGATGAGCAACGATAAGAGAATTGAGATGCCTGTACAGTTTCCCATCTTGCAGAGTCTGCTCCACGCTGTTCTCCATTTACAACAAAAACCCTAGAACCTCTTCACCTAAAGGCTAAAGCCCTCTCAATCCGGCAATCCCATTGCTATTTTTTCATTTTGGATTGTCGTTTTGCCTTCAGAAAACCGTCGTTTTGCTTCATAAACTCGTTAGCCTATTTTAAAAATTCACCTAAAACATACTTCCTTGGTGTTCCCTAAACCAAGGAACACCAAAGGAAGCAAATTAAGGTATTACTTTTGGTTTCCTTAATATTATATTAATATAAAAAGACTTTATTTACCTTCGACTGTGATAATACCCCTTTAAACTATCAAGACATTGCCGATGTCTCTCAAAACAAGTAATAAGACAAAAATGCCTATATAGATTTTTCAATTAGACAAAAACACTCTTATAAATT